>NC_056739.1:354888160-354935660 GCF_019279795.1 Protopterus annectens
TTTACTGAACCAACGCAGTTATGGAATTCTGCGAGTATGGGGGTGCTATACCTACCACCTCAGTGTACTCTGCTCACTGTTTACTGAACCAACACAGTTATGGAATTCTGTGAGTATGGGGGTGCTATACCTACCACCTCAGTGTACCCTGCTCACTGTTTACTGAACCAACGCAGTTATGGAATTCTGCGAGTATGGGGGTGCTATACCTACCACCTCAGTGTACCCTGCTCACTGTTTACTGAACCAATGCAGTTATGGAATTCTGCGAGTATGGGGGTGCTATAATTACCACCTCAGTGTACCCTACTCACTGTTTACTGAACCAACGCAGTTATGGAATTCTGCGAGTATGGGGGTGCTATACCTACCACCTCAGTGTACCCTGCTTACTGTTTACTGAACCAACACAGTTATGGAATTCTGTGAGTATGGGGGTGCTATACCTACCACCTCAGTGTACCCTGCTCACTGTTTACTGAACCAACACATTTATGGAATTCTGCGAGTATGGGGGTGCTATACCTACCACCTCAGTGTACCCTGTTCACTGTTTACTGAACCAACACAATTAGGGAATTATGTGAGTGTGGGGGTGCTTATACCTACCACCTCAGTGTACCCTGTTCACTGCTTACTGAACCAACACATTTATGGAATTCTGCGAGTACGGGGGTGCTTATACCTACCACCTCAGTGTACCCTACTCACTGTTTACTGAACCAGTACATTTATGGAATTCTGCGAGTATGGGGGTGCTATACCTACCACCTCAGTGTACCCTGCTCACTGTTTACTGAACCAACGCAGTTATGGAATTCTACGAGTATGGGGGTGCTATACCTACCACCTCAGTGTACCCTGCTCACTGTTTACTGAACCAACACATTTATGGAATTCTGCGAGTATGGGGGTGCTATACCTACCACCTCAGTGTACCCTGCTCACTGTGAAAATCAATGGAGGAGTTAACTCCAGGTGGTTGCTACATTTACATTCTTTAATCCACATCTCTGAAACACACTGGGGATAAATGACAGAAGCTCAGGCTTCTTCTTCCAACTCTACTCAGTTCTTTTAACTTCCTGCTTTACAGAGACATTTCTTGCAAGCTTTATAATTTGTCTGGCTCCACTTGTAAACAAACTCCACACTTTAGGCCAGAAAATGTCACTTTTCTATGTCAGAGATGTCTTGTTCTGCTACAACAGTTCAGGCAGAGCTTGAGGATTCACCCCACTGATCATGACGGTGTTACCTTTTCTGTGATTCTTAGAATAACTTTATTACAGTTTTGAGGAGAAAAGATTGTTAGATGAGTGATGGTTGTTGTGGCCTGTTCTGTAACCAATATTTAAAAATAATGCCGATGATACTACAGCTTAGAGGGCATGCATCGGTGCTGACCTTGTATTGATATGGCAAAGTGAGCCACCCTGGGAAAGATTTTTTCCTGCAACAGAAAATAAAAGGCTACCAATTACTAACTTGGATGTCTTTCTCTTTACATTTGTTTGTCTTTCTAAGTACTTGTGTGTGGGGGTTAGTGGGGTGGTTATATTTATGTGCATGTGTGCGTGTATTTCTTTCTCTCTCTGATATTAGGGTGGGTGCACTATGAAAATGTATGCCCTGTTCATAATTGTGATACTATATTGTACCAGTGGAAGCTTATGACTATTTATAAATGAAATAAAGCAGTCTGGACAGAGAAGTGTAATATTAGAATTGTTCTTAATGTTGTAAAAATAAGTAATACAGAGCACAAAATAAGAAAATACATTACATACATATACTCACCTCCCACTCATCTCTAAAACATGAACCCATCTTAGAATTAACGAATGACTCTACATCTGCTATTGTGTATTTAGTCATGAAACATGAACAGAATTGCTTGAATGAGTAAAATGCTTGCTCCAATTAAGTCTATTATGACCATTCAACTCAAAATACAGTTTGAAAAATCTACTTTAAGAAAGGCTGTCTTTAAAAAATATATAAGTGTTACACTGCAAATATTCAATATTGTGATCAGAAGACTGTGAATGTACATTTGTTCAACATAACTGCTTTGAGCTGGGGCAAGTCCCATGCGTACATTGGTAGATAATATGGTATATACCTTTACATGCTAATTAGCTAGTTACATTGTTCAGCACGTTGTGTAGTACACAGAGGTTTCAGAAAATTCCATGTATGTGCAAAACAGATTTCATGCAATTTAGGCTACCTCTCTTCTCTTCTGTTCTCTTTTTTGATAGTAATTAAGCATCTTAACATGACATGATGTTAGTGATAAAATGTATACACAATATATTAATGCCAGAGGAGTAGTCCTTGAAAGGTCTGATTGTGGAATTGATTAGCTGAGAGAAGTTGTAGAGGTTTATGTTTATGGAGTTTGTGAATTGAGCTTGCAACGAGGAAAAAAACCCACAGCACAGTAATCCTTAATGCAAATTTATTGTACAAAACACAGCGTTTTCGCCACGCTTAGAAGGTAGCTTCTTCAGAGGAAGTTAAAAACAAGGCGCCAAACCATTTAAAATATGTTAACCACCATTACATCACTTCCTTAAGGAAATTGACAACAAATCGGACATTAAAACAAGTGCTTATGCTGAAAATAAAAAACGCTACTTTGTAACAAGCGCTCAAAGCACATGAACAATAAATAAATAAATATAATACCAGAAAGGAACCAAAATTAATCATTTGATAATAGTGCTATATGCACAAAGGCATAAAAATAAATGCATGAAAAGTACACAAATTGTAATAAAAAATACACAAATTGTAATAAAAATTGTAAGAAATATTTAGAATATAAAAAACAATTAATTGATGTCCTTAGAAACACTGTAAATAATACCTAAGTAATACTTATATTTATTGTATGTCTCTCAAGGAATCTAAAAAATAAAAATAATGAGTGGAACGCCTAACAATGAAACCACTCAGTATAATACTAGAATAAGCCTTTAGCAAAAAAGTTGAAAGGGGGAAAAATACGGCCATGTTTATCTCAAATAAGATCTATATTTGAGGACTGGTGCTATATTACAGCATTCATTAAGTCCTGGTGAGTTGAAAGCATCTAATTTAAGCTGCCACACCAGTTCGCAGTTTTCTAACAGTAAAGAAATTGGTCCCCCTCTGATGGTAGTGGGAATATGGTCTATGCCCATAAAAATAAAACTGTGACCTGGGTTAATTCCAACATGTTTAGCTAACGCATTTTCGCATTTGTTATTCCGAATGGCATAACAATGCTGGTAAATGCGTTCTTTAAATTTTCTGTCGGTCTTTCCGACATAGAAAGCAGGACAACAAACGCAAAATGCCACATAGACAATGGATTTGGTGTCACAATTAATCTTAAATTTAATATCGTATTTTCTTTGTCCAATACAAAAGGAACTACCTGACTTTATGACATTGCACCAGTTACATAACCCACATGGGAAAGAGCCCCTAACTCTATTAAAAGTTTTATTTCCTGAGCTCCTCTGCAATAATTCTTTAATATTGCTACCTCTTTTATATACTATCCGTGGTTTTGCTCCAAGTTTTTCTACCAAAGGACTGCTGGAAATAAAATGCCAGTTCTTAATAATAATTCCTGCAACTGAGCTAGAATCTAAACTGAATGTAATAACAAAACTACTTGGATAGTGTAATGCGTTCGTTTCCCCAGTAGTGGCAGTAGAATCATCAGGAAGGGCTGGAATAGAAGTGTCAACCATTTCCACCAACTTAGAAGAATCAGCAAGCTCACTATCAAGCAATGGTTTATAAAAACCAATTGTTCTTTTAGTTTCAACCTCACAGACTAGTTCGTCAATTAAAACTTTAGGGATATCCCCTATTGAGGAACAAATCTTTCAGGAAAGCACATTCTAGTGTAAAATCAACTAGATCACTGCACATTCTCACTGCCCTCACTAGTTGTCCTTTCACAATAGCCCTCTTCAATTTGAAAGGGTGGGAGCTAGTAAAGTGCAGGAACGAGTTGACATAAGTGTCTTTCCTGAAAATGGTAGATCTAAGTCTACCAGTACATGGATCTTTTTTCAACCTAACATCAAGATAGTCAATCTCGTCTATGGCAAATCTATGCGTAAATTTTAAGAAGGAAGTTGTTCCATTAAAGTAATCTAAAAAAGATTGTGCCACAGTACAATCACCCCTGAAAAGAATAAAAACATCATCTAGGAACCGAGTGTAGTAACCTATTCTTTCTTTCCACACTGGGTGATTAAAAATAAAGTGTTTTTCCCAGTGGGCCATGAAAATGTTTGCTACACTGGCCCCGCAAGGGGACCCCATAGCAACCCCCTGCTTTTGGATGTAAAATTCATTTTCAAAGGTGAAAAAGTTAGATGACAAAACAATGTCTAATAATTCAGTGATGTTGTCGATTTCTGCTCTAGGGGCCTCCAATTCAGCTAGAAGTAACCCCACCCATTCTATGGCTTCTTCATGTGGGATGGAGGTGTACAAATCGACAACATCGATCGTGAGGAAATTAAAAGTATCCTCCCACCTGGTGTTGTTTATATTTAACAAGAAAGACCAAGAGTCTTTGCAAATGCTTGGGATCAACCTCAGGTATTTTGAGAATACAAAATCAATGTATTTGGCACTAGGATAAGATATTGAGGACCTCCCATCAACAAGTGCTCTCATGGGTGGATCATGCAGGTTTTTATGAACCTTCGGTATCCCAAACATAACAGGGACCTTTGGGTGGATGATATCAATGTATTTCAACAAATTGGAATCAATTCTCCCTTCAATAAAAAGGTCCCTATAGTAACCTCTAACTCTATTAACACAAACGTTCATTTCATTACGTGAGGAGACTTCATAAGCTGAAGAGTTGAGAACTGTGAGCATTCTTTCAACATATTCTGTTTGTTCAAAAATGACTAACCCACCCCCCTTATCAGGTTTAATGATTCTAACTGAAGAATCACGCAACCTATTAAGGGCCACCAACTGCTCTTTAGTTATATTGAATTTTGGTTGTTGAAAAATATTCCTTGTCAATGTGTCTAATGTCAAGTTCGCAAGAACTTTCGAACATGCGTAACATGACATGTATAGGTGGGTTGAAAACACTAGGTAGTCTGAGGTTATTAGTTGAACTATTTGTTGAATCATTAAACAACAAATTCAAATTTAATTTTCTCACGTAACATTTTAAATCAATCAAAACCCTAGCTATATCACATCTCCTAGAAGGAACGAATGTGTTACCTAGAGCTAAAAGTTCAATCAATTCTGGTTCCAATTCTAAGGAGGAAAAATTATAAATTGAAAAATCGCCCCGTTTATTTCTTAAAATAGTGGGGACACCGCTTATGATAGTATCTGTTAGCGGTGGATTTATCTGTTCTGGTTCTTGTTCCCTCTCTTGTACATAGAATTGTTCCGATTGTCTAAAAAAGCTTGATTAGTATTAGACACCATGTTAGTTGCAATGCCTTTGATGGGAAGCCCACTAGATGACTCTTGGTTCCCATATTTGTTCCTATTCCTATTGCTCCTCCTAGGGACATTTTCCCCTTCGGGAGTAGGTAGCCCATCATTCTCTGTAGGCAAAATAGAAACAGCGTCAACATTAATTTCAACAAAAGAGTTGTTAATACTAGTACCATTATGATTGTAAACAAGCTTTGGATAAGCCTTATCTTCTTGATACGCCTGTCTATCTCTAAAAAGTTTTTTGGACTTATTAGATTTGATCTTTACCAAATAAGTATCTATACTTGAGAAGATCCGAGCGTGGTCAAATTTAAACTTAGACCAAGCTTGATCTCTTCATCAAGTAAACAAGCTTTCTTAGTAAGTTTATCAATGTTAATAGTATAATATTTAATTAGCAATTCAATAAGTTGAGCACCCTGTTTTTGAAAAAGCGCTCTTAAGTCAATCAGAAAGTCTTTGTCAGTAATAAGGTTGGATGGTGAAAAGTTACTTCTTAAACCTTTAGGAATCAAGTCTTCGTTCAAGCACTGCTTGAAGTAAGCAACTTCAAGCTGCAGCTTCCTAAGTTTAAACATTTTACTGTCCAGTAGCTTTAATTTAATGGTGGTTAACATATTTTAAATGGTTTGGCGCCTTGTTTTTAACTTCCTCTGAAGAAGCTACCTTCTAAGCGTGGCGAAAACGCTGTGTTTTGTACAATAAATTTGCGTTAAGGATTACTGTGCTGTGGTTTTTTTCCTCATTGCAAGCTCAATTCACCAGTTTGTTTCCTGTTCTTTTGGTTGTTCAAAGTTTGTTTATGGAGTTTGTAGGAGATTGAATGGTGGTCCAGTTAATATTTACATCACCCAGGATTAGTCTCATTGGTAATGTTGGTGGAGAACCAGGAGAGAATATTTTCGAGAATTGGGACATTATCTCCAGGAGAGTATAGAGGGTGGCTATACATATAAGTTTATGTCTATTTATCTGAAGTAGGGCCATAATTAATTCAGCATTAGTGAACTGGGGAATAGGTTTAGTGTAGGGAGTAACTGAGAGTGTGGATGAGTAGAAGAGAGTGACTCCACCACCTTTTGTATGGGTTCTATCTTTTGTAATGATGTGGTAGTTGGGGGTATTATTTCAGAGTCTTTTATGTGGGGTTTCAGCCAAGTTTCAGAGATGGCAGGATATCTGGCTGATTATGGAGAAGCTAGGCATGGAGGTTGTGTGTTTTGTTACATATACTTTGAGCATTCAGTGCTGAGAAAAGGAGGAATTTTCCTGTTGAGAGGGGAGTAAGAGAGGGGGGAACTTGAATTGTGAGGGAGAGAGGTGCCAGGGTTAGTGTGTATGTTGCCAGAGGGAAGGATTGTAATAAGTTAGCAAATATGGAAAAAGAGCTATTTGGACTGCTTAGTATCTAGTTTGAGGGCCATGTGTTTTGTTATTATAAAATATAAGAGGATTATCAAAGTAACCTCAATAAGTTCAGTGTATAGCATTCCTGCATATTACTGGTGAAGAAGCCACAAACATATTTACTTTCTTTGATGCTATTGGCAACAAGGAGATTCTTCCAGCCCAACTTGAGTATTACCTACCTTTTGTAGCATATGCCTCCAGAATAAAACCTACCATCATCCAAACAATCTCCAACTCCATCTGCCTCTTCATTACCCTTTCCCCAGGGTATGAACATCACCCTCTTACACTATCCAAATCCAAATTGTTACTGGTTCAGCCACAACGCAATCTTCCCCTTGGCTCCAACTCTTTGGATCCTGAAAGAAAACTCCTCTTCTCTTTCCTCTAGCTTAGTTAGACAGCCTCATTCATATAACATTAGATCTCATAGCCAGGAAGGACTTCTATTGCAAGCATCCAAAACCAGACTGAAGTGTTATAACCACTCCCTTTCCACTTTCCATCCACTTCCATCAAATTATAAAGACCTCTCTAACTACTACTCCTTTCAGGAACAACTTAAGGAAAATCGCACAACACAAGCTATTTATAAATGCTTTGCTTCAGATCAAATTTTTTGTTTATTCTTCCTAAACCCCAAAACATACTGCCTATCATTTTCACTATAGCATCTCTTTAATGCCTAACATGTTGCTTTTCTAACTGATGTAAATATTATTAATAGTGGTTTCTAAAACACAAAAACAACTGTACCTTAGTGAGGACAGCTTCTGTATTTGAGCATAAAAAACTTTAATAGCTGGTTTCGTAAAACAACTTCTTCAGAAAAATACAATGCATGCTAATAAACAACCATTTTTAAATCACCATTATCCAATGAACACCAACAATCAATTAGACTTAAAAAAAACATCAATTAACTCTTTACATCCCCCCGATCAGAGAGAAAAAAGAGAAGCAGAATGGCAAGTGAAATTACAGGCAGATTGTCCCCTTAGTTTAAATGATGTGATTAATATAAAGTGTTTTTTTAGCCAACGTAACTAGAAGAAATCTAATTGATTGTTGGTGTTCATTGGATGATGGTGATTTAAAAATGGTTGTTTTTTTGGCCTGCATTGTATTTTTCTGAAGTTGTTTTACGAAAGCGGATATTAAAGTTTTTTCCTCACTAAGCAACAATTGTCTTTGTGTTTTAGTTTTTTTACATACTGCTCCTCAGGATTAATCCAGTTTTTTTTGGTTAACAGTGGTTTCTGTTGACTACCTTCTTAAATAATTTTCTATTGTGTATTAACTATTCATTTGTTTTTAGCTAGCTCTTTTGCTCTACAAATTGTTTTTATTTTTTCCACTTGATGTCTGTCCACATTCTGGTCTGAGACTGAGATTGGTCCAATGGGATCAGCAATCTAACCAAGTTAACAAATTGTATAAAAGCCAGGGTACCGTTTGGCTAGGCTTATATAGGCCCTAGGGCCAATAGCCTAGTACCTGCCGATGAACCTATGAACCTATGAGAGAACATTTCTGTAACTAGACATAAAGTCAGTGATAAGTATTAGCATAAAGTGAATGTGTCATTTATTAGATCTTTGGTCTTTACAAGAGTGGAGTGTACTACAGACATCATAGGTGCATGTGATACTGACATAAAGATTGGCACAAAAGTGTGACAGTTTAGTGAGCTAAACGATTCTCTAATAATAGAATACTTTGTTGGATAAGAAATAATGAATCAAGGAATAGGCTTTTAAGAGGAAAGACATGACTTTTATTGAAAACTATGAATTCATGCAAGATAAGTGAGATTACTAGTGCACAGTTAAATACATTGAGCCAGATTCAGATAGGTTCTTCACCAGTCATAAGCCCTAATGTGGGTTGCTACTGAAGGTGGTGGCCCTTTCTGATTCAGAGACAAGCCTACAATGGTGATATTACATGGTATGTAGGATCTCAGCAGAGGTATATGCTAGTGAGGCATTCCAGAGGAGCAGCCTATGGTAATTAACCATTTTCTCCACCCTGGGAATCCATGTAGTAATTTTTTTATGCAGACAAGCGATTCAGAGAATTATGGAATGGATGGGATTTGAAAAACACTAGACATCAAGATACTGTTTAAATATTGTCCAAAAGTCATTTAAAAAGTCAACAGAACAACAATTTTGTAGCACAAGAGATGTGCTGGGCAGTGGGAACACTAGCACTAGTACTAGGGTTACTGTTTAAATGTTGCCCTAAACTCACATAAAAAGTTACTAGAAGAACAGTTTTGCAGCAGTCTTGAAAGAAGTAGTATGGAACAAGAGGAAAATTAGACACCAGGAATATTCTTTATATATATTACACTAAACTCATTTAGAACGTTAATAGAACAACAGTTCTACAGTGCAAAAGACATATGAGGTGGGGGCAACACTAAACACTAGAGATGTGAGATCCCTTAACCCATTTAAAAAATTAAAAAAAGCGAAAAAGCTTCAAACCCTGTACCCTAAGCACACAAAGGAGCACCAGGGATGCTCTTTTAGTATTAACTTAACTCGCTTAAAAAGGTTAGAAAGGTAATTAAAGCACTGGGAACAATCCAACCCTTTATTTTTTTGCAGTAACACTTGCATGCTCATCTATTTTTTGAACTATAAAAAGCATGAGACTCGTTTTCTGGTATTGCTGATTGACTGATACTCTGTGAGTTGTGAGGAAAACAGCAAGAGCAAAATCAGGGATAGTTGTAAAGGTTCAATCCCACGGTTAACTGTTGAAAAGAATTTGTGCAAAATAAAATGAGCCATATAGTAGAGGAGATGTGTTATCGATGTAATTCACATGAATTTTAAGCCCATAGTATTATAGCACAGAAACATGAGATTTTCTGGGTAATCCTGCAGTTACTAACAACAGAAGGAAAAAACAAAACAAAGATCAGAGATGAACTGATGCTGACTTAGAAATGCTGCCTCTGAAATATGCTACAGTAAAAAGATGGCTCTGGAAAACTCATGATCAAGAAGAGGAAAACAGTCTTAGTTTTCTTTCAAGGAAGAAATAAGTTATGCAAGAGCTTAACTTCCAAAGGGGATGAAATATCTATTTCCAATCAACTAAGAAAACTGATGCTTGAGAGGATACATGTGCCGCATCCATGAATTGTGAAATATATAAGACAGAGTAAGAAAGAAAATGTTTTGGCTAGGAATGTCAAGTCATACAAGACAAACTGCACAGAGCTGTTGTCTACAGTACCTACATTAGCTACAATCCAATGGAAGAAATGTTGGTCCCCTCACCCAGGTCCTCCATGGAGTCTGGTACATGCAGATTTATTCAATTTCTGGGAACACCTGCGTTTCACATTTTCCATGCATCTGCAAATTCCATGAAATAATCAAATTGACAATTGCAGCTGTGATTAGTGCATTAGTCAATACCTTTAAATCAGGGGATACCTGATGTTTTCATATCTGACAACGGATTATAATATATAATTCAGGAATTCAGAAGATTTGCATGAACTGAAATTCCGACATGCTATGGCCATGTCACACTGTCTTCAGCACAATGAAGAAGTGGAGGCAGCTATCTAAACATGATGAATGAGAAACAGCTGTAGTAAAATGGATGAGATTTGCCATTTTGCACATTTGGACTGATATTATATAAGGGCAGCATGTTCTTGGACACCCACTGACAACATAAAGGAGTTGGGTTCTCACTGATATTATATAAGGGCAGCATGTTCTTGGACACCCACTGACAACATAAAGGAGTTGGGTTCTCACTGTTATTATATAAGGGCAGCATGTTCTTGGACATCACCTAAGAGCAGGGTACCTTCTGATAGCATCCTGCAGTTGGATACGTAATCCTGGAAGATGAACACTGACTGCCAGTACAGGAATGAGAATACCCTGAGAGCAATCAGGAGCAGGGTACTCATTGCCATAATCCAGGAACAGTATACCTATTAAAGAAACTACCTGCTAGTGGGAGTTAGAGTGGCACTGAAGTGTATTGTATTACTTGTGCACCCTCAAAGTGAAGAAAAGTGTAGGCCTACTGCCCCTGATGTCTAACTTCTGAACTGTAAGCATTTGTAAAGTGACTTATGCATTTTTAATCTGACTTCACTTTTATGAAAGCAATGCAATACTTTTTGTAAGCACTTTTTCAATATTTTAAAGTGCATAGCTCATGAAGTTGCTGATTAAAAAACTGCATTAGTTGATAATGTAATCCAAAAATCCTAACACTAAGTCATCTTAAGTTTATCTGAGCTAAGAAAGGTTAACCAAAAATTAAACTAGTCATTTCCTTACTGAATGGCTCTACTAAGATCATAATGCATGAGTTTCCAGCATAGTTCAAACCTGTAAATGCATACACATTAATATAAATGAAATGTTGCAAAACTGCAGCAATTAATGCTGGCTTACCCCTCTTGATTTTGTGATTCAGTCTTGTTTGGGTTTTCTTCTATGCAGAATCTGCATGTCTTCCTTTTGACCACATATGTTTTTGCTGCGTATTCTGGTTTTCTTCCACATCCAAAAGATATGCCATTATGTGAAACTGGCAAGTTGCTGAACTAGCTGTACTCAAGCAACGTGTGTGTGTTGGGGATGTGTGCATCTCCATGTGTGATTGTGTGTGTGTGTGTGTGTGTGTGTGTGTGTTTGTGTGTGTGTGTGTGTGTGTGTGTGTGTGTGTGTGTGTGTGTGTGTGTGTGTGTGTGTGTGTGTGTGTGTGTGTGTGTGTGTGTGTGTGTGTGTGTGTGTGTGTGTGTGTGTGTGTGTGTGTGTGTGTGTGTGTGTGTGTGTGTGTGTGCACATCCTGCAGTGGACTAGTGCGTTAACCAGGATAGGGTCTCTGACTGATATCCTTTACTTACTGCAACAGGCCCCTACTCCCCTGCTAACCCTGAATAAGATAAAGAAGGAATCAGTAAATGAAAATGAGGACATATCTTTCTTCTAATGATTCATTGCCAAAGAGAACAGCACACCTTAATGCATCTCAGAAGGCACCTACTTTAGATGAGGCCATTAAAGAGTTATTACAATTGATATGAAAAAGATGCAACAGTTGTTGCAATGTTTGTAACAATCATTTGATTCAGAGTTGTATTGACTTATACAAACCAAAGCTAATCAGTTTCATTGCAGCAATTACCAATAACTTTTGCAGTAAGAAAAGCCTCTGTGACAGATAATGCAACAATTTTACCCCAAATAGTTTACAGAATAACATTATACACATTGGAAAGTTTTAGGACTATTTTATGGCATTGAAATGAAAGAATAAAAATTGTCTCAAAATTTGGAGCCCAATAAATAAATATTACAACATGAAACTGATACTAAGTATTGTGCACAACTATCAAGTGTTACTGAAAATTGCAAAAATGATGAATCCTATTATTCATGCAAACATCTAAGCTAACATTGCACTGGATTTCTGAAACTTGTCCTAGTATATGGAAGGAGAACATGCCCATAGCCTTTAATGATATTTCTCAACAAGATATTGTTAGCGATACCGACCAGTCAAATTCTCACAACAACAGGGACAAATTCTCAGAACAACAGGGACAACTAAATATAAGTCGAAAGTACTATCTACTGTAAATCTTAAATCCTAGACAATATATTTGCAGGTACTATACGGAAAAATAGCTATAACTGTCTTATGCAAAAGTCCCATTTGAGAAGATATCCACATTTACATCTACAAGACATTCACTATGGCTTGAAAGAATACATTAATGTACTTTTCCAGAAAGCTTTAACTTACCTAAAAATGTTGATTTATTCTTGGCTTCAGCTACTGATGCACTTAATGAGCTGACTGTCCTTCAACTACTTGAAGCTAAAGATATTGCTCCCTGGGCACTACAACACACCAACCACCTCATTGTTTTCCTTTGGATTTAGCTGCCCTTGTCTGAACAAACATGGTTGCATTTTTGTATTTCTTTGCATTTTAATATATTTTACCCTTACTACTTACCAGCAATTTAAGACATGCATATCTGTTATCCTGTATAGATTGTTCACAGTTTGCATATGTGAATAACAATATTAGTTTCTTTAAAGATTAATTTTTATTATGTTTGATATTAGTAAAGTGTTACTAAATATAGTTGGGATACATTCTGTTTATTAGCAAAAGAGAAGCTGTAATGATACCTAGTAAAAATAAATAAATATTATTTATTTAGGATGTAATTCAAGCACCATCCTGATTGGTATAATTAAGATAAAACATAATCCAGTAAAACATTTTTTATATAAAATTACAATAATGGAATGCTCAGGAAGCAAAGATATGGAAATTCAGATTAAGATAAAACATAATTCACCAATTTCTTTCATTCAACAGGATAATTGTGCTCCTAGAAGAGTGTTGGTTGTAACAATAAAAATTCATGAACTTTGATTCATGATAGTCTGTATAATATGAATGTATTAACTTTCAGTCTTAATTGATTTATTACATTCAGCCTTTACTTATTTTTCATAAAAGTCTATAAGATAAAAATATTGAAATGTAATAATTATTTAATGTTTCTATACTATGAGCAGGAAACTGTAATGCAATACTTTCTTCACAGAAGACAGAAACTTAGCATTTTCAGATTTTTATATCAATTTCATGTGATTTATTATTACAACATCTTATGAGTGACAAGCATTTGACTAATCCTTGAGAACATCTTTTCCATCTATGAGGGATGATGCACATTTTATATCTTCACAAATTATGCCCCAGAACTGATGATCTTTATTTGGAATACATTCATTGGGTAGAAAACACTCAACATATTGAAACTCGATATGTTGCAAACTCCAAATACTGAAAATGGGAACTTGCCCATTCCTCACTGTTGTTCTGGAGTTGATATACATAATTAGCCAGGGATCTGGGAGGGTGCAGTGGATTTTTCCACCCCCCCACACAAATTGAATAGATTTTCAATATTTTGAGTTTTGACTCTTTTGGGGTTCAATATTATTCTAGAGGTCTATCATCACAGCTTTGCTTATTAAATTTATGGGACATGGTGGATTTCCATGTGCACCATGGAATAATTATTATATTTCAGTGCAGTACAAGATGGCCGCATATTCTATTTGCTCACATATACCTCAGGTTTCTTTTGAATATTTTTGTTTTTTAAAATCCACTTTGAGTGCTGTTTTCACTGGGAGAATTTATTAGAGTGCTTCAGGATGCAGGAGGAATCAGTTGATCACTTTAGAAAAGTGAACACATAGGAATGGTTGCTATTGCTTTTTTAGAAGCTGTTCCTGATTGGAACTGAATTAGAGGCCTATCACACTAACCAGCAGATGAGAGTTGCTCAATTGGAAGGGAAGGTACAAGATTTATAAACAACTGTTCAACAGTTAACTGAAGAGATGCAGGTGAATGTTAACCACTGCAAGCAGCTACAAGATGATTTAGCACTTTAGGTAAACAAGCTTGATGATCTTGAAAATAGATCTTGTGGAATTAATGTAAGAGTAACATAATATACCCAATCATGATTTAAGACCATTCTTTGAGCACACATTCCATAAAACTATACAGTGCCATCGCATTTAAACAGCACTATAGAAAGAGTTAATCAAATTGGCTTATGGCATGCTAATATGCAACTGGCAAATGCCAAGTGTTGATAGCCTTTTACTCAGCATCAGCATGCATGAGAGAATGGTTAATTCATTTTATTAAGATGCATAAAGTTGTGCAAAGGTGGAAACACATGCTGTACTTCCTGTCCAGTTATTCTGAACCCTGTATGCTTTATTCAAAGAGATGCTTTCCTTCAAGGAAACATTAATGAACAATGGCTGCCAAATAATACTAGTACATCCAGTGATGATAGCAGTGGAAGGAGAGGACACCAGTGTACATCTGCACAATGTTGGCAAAGTTAGCAGATTTACCTGACGTATGGCTGCTCAACTTTCCTGACTAGAGGAAGATGATGAAGGCGGGCACTGATCTGAGAAGGAGATGGAATAGGACATAACCAATAAAAAAGGCAAAGACCTTTTCACCTACTAAGTCAGCTCTTCAGAATGAAAGTAAACAGCCTAGAGTAAGTGCTACAAATGATAACAAAAGCTGCACAGATGTCCTACAGGCTGGGCAGGATAAGGTCAATGGCAGTTCACAGATGAAAGAAACAAAGGGGACACAGTTGACACCATTGTTTCCTAAGGAGGTGTCTTCTCATAAGCAAGACAAATTAAAGTCAGCCTTTCAACAGGCAAAGAAACGGTAACAGCAGCAGCAGGATAACAATGAGCAAGGACGGTGACACAGGTGTGAGACGAATATAAACATCAGACTGATCTGGGATGCAGAAGAGAAAAGCAATGGCTGAAAGTATTCTCTGGCTCTTCAGATTCAGGAGATGAAGACTGCTGGAATGCACAGGATTTGAATAACATGACTAAAAGTATATCAAAGTAGACAGTGACTTGAGATTTGCAACTTTTTAAATAATCTTGTCAACCTATATTGCTTTCCCCTGCATTGGCTTAATTATGGAACTCTTCCTTGTGGAAAAATAGAGCTTACGAAATGTGGCACTGAAGCTTTAATTTCAATAACTATAGAATGTAGTATAATAATTAAAGTAGTCAACCTATATGTGCACGCTTTATATATATATATATATATATATATATATATATATATAGGTTTACCATGAAAATAGCGAATGAAGGTTCAGAGAACACTGGATGTTGAATTACAGGTGGCTGAATCCCATGTTGCCGAACCTACATGTTTGCGAGTCTCTGGTTCAGTGAATGCACTGTGCATTCACACATATGTGATTGACCTCATTACTAGAGATCACAGTACAGTGTGAAGTGGGAAATATACCCTTTTTCCCACTGTAGTGCGATCTTGGAAATGGAATATATGGTTTGCAGGGGGTGTGGGGGCCACAGCCCCCCACAAGGGGGTGCAGTGGGGCTTGCCTCCCATGCTAAAACGTGAATGCCAATGTAGGAGGTTAACTTACGTTTGCACCTACACTAACGTCACATTCAATATTCGAAATGTTGAAGCTGCCGAATTCGTTGAACAGATTCGACAATTATGCCTAATTAATATGCAGGCATTTGCAGTTTTCGTTTGATGTTTCATACTTTTTTTGAACTTCATTTTTTTATAGTAATAGTTATATATCAATATGTATGTGCATGCCTTATATATATATTTAAAAATATTTTTTATCTCTCTCCCTCTCTCTCTCTCTCTCTATATATATATATATATATATATATATATATATATATATATATATATATATATATATATATATATATATATATATATATTTACGTAAATAGATTTTATATCTATATCTATAAATGTGTATATGCCCTTTTCCCCACTGTAGTGCAATCCTGGAGTTAATATATACAGTTGTGGGGTGTTGAAGGCACCCCCCCCCCACATTGGGGGGTGTGGGGGTGTAGCCCCCATCTACTTTTGGTTTTATATTGTTAGCTTTCAGTGAAATGAGATGCATAAATATAAAATCCCTCCACACCCGCCTAACTATATATACTAACTCCAGGATCACACTACAGTGGAGGAAAGGGCATATATGTTTTATTTGCCCAATGAATATAAGTTTCAATAGGATATTATTTGTTAAACATGATTTAGTTTTATAAGAAATGTTTGAATTTTTTAAAAAAATTGTGTTTTCTTTTATTTTTATTTCATCTCTAACATTGTGTACTGAAATTGATATCTGTGTGTTAGTTTTTATTTAAGTTCTATATTTGTCTGTATACAAGATGCTAGGTTCATATGTTCATAGATGTGTACTAGGCTAATTGTCCTGGAGCCTTTACAAGCCTAGCCCATAGGATTATCCTGGCATCGAGCCACACAACCTTAGTTCCCAGTGCCTCTGTCGAGTAAAGCCACTGGAGTGATCCCTGGGGTGAATTTTCTATTTCCCATCCACTCATCAAGATTTCTCTTGAAGAGGGCCAGTGATGTACTCTGCTTGACATGTATGGGAAGTCTATTCCATAGCATGGGCAGTCTCTGGGTTATGAACCTGTCCCTCCAGCATGTTCTGTTGATTGTGGTAATGGGGTTGACGTCTCTGGAGCCTGTGGTGTGGAGGGATTGGGATTTCTTTAGTTGTAGCATTTCTAACAGAGCTGGGTCAGACATGGCTTTGTATGTCAAGCAGAGATCACCTCTAAGTAGGTGATATGAGACAGAGAATAGTTGGAGTTTTTTTAGACTGTCCATATAGGACAAATGTTTAAGGCCCAGGATCCTCTTTGTGAGGTACTTTTGCGGCCTTTCGAGTTGTTGCAGGTGTTTAGTGAGGTACATGCCAAATGGGGCATTGAACTCAATGACTGGCCTAATGAGGGAAGAGTAGAGGGAGACAATGACCTCTTTCTTCCTGGATGCAAAACCCTTAGTAATGAGATGTGCCACATAGAAGGACTTTCTGACCACAGTGGCAATGTGGTGATCAAAAGAGAGGTTGCTGTCAACCTGTGTTTCCAAATCTCTTATAATGCCTTCTGTGTTCAATGGACTACCACTGATGTGGTAATTCATGGGAACTGGGTTTTTTCCAAAGGGAATGACGACACATTTTTTGGCATTGAGCTTAAGGCCACAGTTCTGACACCAGTCGTTGGTCTCAGTGAGGTCTTTCTGTAGGATGTCAACATCACTTGGGGAGTTAATAATAGCCCCCAACTTGCAATCATCTGCAAACATTGTCAGCCAGAGTCCCTTTGTGTTGGCCTGGACTTCAGAGAAGTAGATACCAAACAGGAGAGGACCCAGGACCGAACCCTGTGGGACTTCACTCGTGACTGGTCAGCAGTCTGACTTGGAGTCAGCTACTTTCACACTTTGGGTTCTACCTGTGAGCCAGTTTGCAACCCACCTAGTGATATAGGGGTTAATGCCTAGGTTAGTGAGTTTTTCTATGATTCCTGAGTGGAGAATGGTATCAAAGGCCTTGGTCAGATCAAGGTAGGCTGTATGAACCACCTTGCTTTCATCCACAGCTCTTGTGACTGACTCAAAGAAGTTGACCAAGTTGAGCAGGCATGATCAGTCCTTCACAAAACCAAACTGTGTGGGATCCAGAGTTTGGAGATTCCCTATATCTTTGTTTATTAGGTCCATGATAATGTGTTCCATAGCTTTGCATATCAGACTCATCAGGTTAATGGGGCGATAGTTCCTAGGGTCTGTAGTCACTCCTCCTTTGTAGAGAGGGATGACTGTAGCAGTGTGCCATTTGGTAGGGTCAAAGCCTGAGGTGAGGCTGTGATTGAACACAGGTGAGGTGCCAGTTCACTCTGTAGTTCATGTAGAACACAGCCAGGTATATTGTCAGGTCCCATAGAAGCTGTATTCTTGGCCTTGGACAATGCTGTTTTAACCTGTGCAGCAGTAATACTGGGTGCCTTGCAATCTACTGGTATTATGACTGGTCCCTTGGGGGGAGAGAGGGGTAAAGTTGGCACTGAATCTATCAGCCAGTATATTGGCAATATCTGTTGGCTCGGTATAGGAGGTACCGTTGTGCAGTAGCTCAGAGCAAATCTGGGTATTGCCATGGAGATTCTTTACATAACTATAGAAGGCCTTGTGGTTGTCTTTACTATCTGCTGCAATTCTGTTTTCATAGCTAGCTTTAGAGTATTTGATGAGGGATCTCAACTTTTTGTTGATGCTGATAAGGGAGTTTTTCCAGACTTGGGACTTCACCTTATCATCACTTTCCTCCTTTTGTTTTAGAGTTTGTTTATGGCAGGGGACCACCAGATTGGCTTCCTTTTTTTGGAGGAGAGTGTCTTGGTTATACTGGGTATGGCAAGATCCATGCATTTGTGTACGTGTTCTTACAGTGCATTGGTGTATGATTCGGTGGTCATGCAACTGATCTCCAGTTGCATGGGTGCCGTGAAGTTAGCCACCTCTGTTTTTAGGAGCCCAAAGTTAGCTTTGTCGAAGTTTTTCATGGTGGTTACCTTTGTTGGAGGGGTGGGAGGGATGTGGATTTCCAAGGTGATTAGTTTGTGGTCGGATCTAACCAGGGAGGAGTTGACTATTGGTGTAGAGCAACAGTCACCCATGTTAGTAATAACCAGGTCAAGGATATTGCTACCTCTAGTAGGGGTAAGAATGAGCTGGTCCAGGGCATTGGAATTAATGAATTCCAGGAAACATTGGGTAAGTGTATTGGTACATGAGTAGTTTTCCCAGTTAATGGAGGGGTAGTTGAAGTTGCCCAGTATGGGAGTGTTAGGTTGGACTTTAATATTCTCCAGGGTGCTTAGGAACGTGGAGTGTGAGTCTTGGGACATGGTTGGGTCTTATAGCAGGCTACAACCTGAATTGCTGTCTTACCCAATGTTAGCTGCACCTAAAGTATCTCAGATGCGTTATGTTCAGCTACCAGTCAGGAGGTGTGCGCATCCTTTATGAATATGTTAACACCATCGCCTTTGGAGCTTCGGTCCAAGTTCTGGGGCTGAAAGTTGTGGAATGAGTTATAGCCTGGTAGGGCAGGGGTGCTTTCAGCTGCCTTGAACCAGGTCTCTGTTATGGCACAAATGTCGATGTTCTCCATTTTAAGGAGTGCTTTGAGTGAGTGCATTTTGAGATTTAGACTTCTAGCATTGAGCTGCATGGCCCTCAGATTGCATTTGTTTGTAGCTGTTACGGTGGTAATTTGGTCTTTGGAATACCACCTAAAAAAGGCAGTATAAGGGTGGCAAGAGCCTTTGCCAGTATCCAGAAGCCCAACGGTGACAGATGCAGGCCATCTCTGCAAAGCATTGAGGTATTACAGGCAGATGTTTCTCATTCTCTGTCTGAAAGTGAAATTATTGTGTAGCAAGAACTGTCCCAAAATGTTTTACAGATAACATAACTGAATGGTCCTGTTAAATGTTTTAGATTTCGATGGGTATCTATGAAACCAGATAGCTAATTGGATAGTTTAAGAGTTGAATGTGATACTAAAGACTAAAAAAAGTTGCATTTATTAAAAATTGTTTGAATGTGAACAAATGATCTTGTGTTAAATGATGAGAGGGTGTGTGTGTGTGTGTGTGTGTTTTCTGAAACATTGATTTAACATAAATTTGTTAAATTGTGTTAAACATGGTATGTTTATGTGAATGTTCTATTTATCAAATGTTCATTGCTCTGAATGGCAGATTTTCAAAAGAGGTAAGTAGGATTTTATGAGTGTGTGTGCGTGTATGTGTGTGTGTGTGTGTGTGTGTGTGTGTGTGTGTGTGTGTGTGTGTGTGTGTGTGTGTGTGTGTGTGTGTGTGTGTGTGTGTGTGTTTACATTAGGGCTAGGGTGAAGGTCAAATAGGGGATAACATTAGTGTGCATGTGAGAATATATGCAGGTTAGGGTTAAGTAATAGGATAGCTATAGTATTGTGAGTGTGTGTTTGTGCATGCTTGTATGTGTATGTGAGCCTGTCTTGTGTAGTGGTAGTGTTATAGAAAAGGTTTTATTACAGTAATGCATGCAAATCCTAACCCTGCACCTTACCTTAAAAAATGCCTTTTCCTTAACAGCATCGCTATTTAGACTAATTAAGGTTAGTGTTATGGAGGGGTTTTGGTGTGAAATCACAAAATCATTGAACATTAATGCTCAAACTGTTTTTTCCAATATTTCGTATTCATCATTTAAACAATTCAGTTATTTGTACTTCAATTATAAATATATAAAAACAGAGATTTCAGTGAACAGTACAGATGTTGATTATATTTTATTGATGGAGCATTACCTAAATCTCTTATGTCAAAATAATTTACAACCACAGAAATACCAACACATTATGTACTAGAATCCAAATTCTAAAACAAAATTGAGCTATTTTAAATGTTTTTTGCAAGGGCAACCCCCCACCTCCATTATGAAGGGACTGCATCCATCACACCCCTTACATACATACATACATACATATATATATATATATATATATATATATATATATATATATATATATGTGTGTGTGTGTGTGTGTGTGTGTATTAACTGCTAAGAGTGCACAATGGTAGGGAAATAAGGTCTTTCCCAGGAACCAATATTGTGCATTTTTACCCCATTCAAATATGGCTGTTCACACATCCTGATTTTTTCACTTAAATACTGTCTGGATGAGTTTGTGTGTGTGTGTGTGTGTGTGTGTGTGTGTGTGTGTGTGTGTGTGTGTGTGTGTGTGTGTGTGTGTGTGTGTGTGTGCACATCTATCTCCAGAACTGGGCACCTATTAATAGTATGTACAGCAGGCAATGTCTAGTGATAGCACTGACAGCATTCAGGAGAAGGGAATACCATGGGAGTATTCAGGAACTGAGTACTCACTGTGTTCCTAGGAGTACCTTCCAGGATCAGGATAGTCAGTGGAGCCAGGAACCCAGGGACAACATGTGGAAGTCAGACATTTGAGAGACAATGAATACAAAGTTCTGCCATGAGGATAAAGCCGGTTACACTAAACAATGAATTAAAGAATGATAAAACAACATGTTACCGGCACCACAATGCACCATAACCAAACCAGTCAAACATTTGGCAATGTCAGTCAGTATAAAACATTCTTTCAGTATCCAGAGGTAGGCCTTAATAAATTCAACAGATGGACATCAGATAAAAACAGACAACAAAAAAAAAAAACACTTTCAGCAGCCAGAAGCAGAGAACTCTGCCAAAAACCCAAAGAGGGATACTGACTGAAAACAACTAATAGGTTCCCTATAAGGACATCTGGAAATGGGATACCTGATAATAATATTTAGATGAGGCAGAGTATCTGACAACATTCAGCAAATGGAAAACTACTTCAACATCCAGGACAAAAATACAATTTAAAAGTCAAAATACAAACAGCATCCAGAAGCAATGTAACCAGTAAACAAATTTAAATGAAACTTATCAGTGACAATAGTATGGCAGGCTTTTGTAATCTAGCAGTTTAATCCAAATGATTAATGTTATAAGCTGCTGATAAGCTTCATATTGTGCCCTTTTGTTGAGTTCATTCAGGCTCCATTTCCCTCTGAGAAAGTTGCTTAAAAAGTTACCACTCCTGGGCCTTAACTCAGTTTGTCAATCTGGTTAATGAAATTTACATTTAGAAAATCCAGCAATGGAGAATTTGCTGTTGATTGACATTGCCAATTACCTGACTTCTACATCATCATATGTTGACAGAATCCAGAAGTAGGAAACTATGTACAACATCCAGTACAAAATTAGCCAAGGACAACATCTAGAAAAAGGAAAGATTCTGACAGCATCAAGGAACAAGTGCATACTGACAGCATCCAGGACAAAGGTACCAGCTAACATTATCCAGTAAGAAACACCACTGTGATAGAACATAGAAATTAAAAATAAGAAAGAGCAGTGCTGTTCATAATAAAATCCACTGTAACATCTAATGACAGAAAATCTGCTGGAAAAAAAGTCTGACAACATCCAGGAGAATGGTACCCACTAGATAGCATGGAACAAAAGGGAACGAGCTGAAGGTTTCCAGAAAGATGGAGGTAATAACAACAGGCAACAACAGTGAATGAATTGATAAAAACAGAATCAGGGTGCCCACTGCCAGTATCTCAGAGATGGGTACCCAATGACAGCACCCAGCAACTAGCAAGCCACTAACAGGATCTAGAAGCAAGTCACTCAGTGATAACATGTAACATATTCCTGGGATTATTGTTAGCAATGAGAAAGTGGGTACTCAGTGATACCACCCTGTAAGAAATGTCCACTTTATACCAACTAGATTGTGTGAAGCCCTTAAGGGGAATCAGACTGAGGAATATTCTTCCAGTAGTATCAAGAAACAGTCTCTCTACTTGCCAGTGTTCAAACTAGTATAATTTACTAATTGCCCCAGTAACAGCACCTCACTCCATTGCATCTATACAGCAGCATTCAGGTGCAGTGCACTCCACCAAGGCACCTAGGAACAGCATAAAATTCCATTAGCATCACATAGCGTTGTACCATATACTATGACAGCAAGTGATAGCCCAACTATCCAGCAGCACTAAGGGATAGCATACCTGTCCACAGCTCCCAACAACAGCACACCTACCTAGCAGCATCAGGAAGAAATGTAGTGCACAGCCGCAACCAGTAAGTGCATATCTATCTGACAGTATCCAGAAGGAGTGTACCTCACCACAAATCCCAGTAACTACACATCTGCTGAGAGGCAACAACAGAGCTGTGTAGCCCACCACTTCACCCAGTAGCAGCACACCTCCCCAAAAGCATCATGAAGCAGTATACACCATTATATTACACAACAGCAGCGCCCTGCCCTGACATAACTAGGAGAACTGTATACCTCCACAATACCCAACAACAACAAATCTGTCCAGTAGCATTAAAGAAACATTGCATTAACAAATGACAGCTGTCCAGCAGCATCAGGGAACAGTGCAGCCTGCAACAGCAGCCAGTAACTGAAAGTCTATCCAATATCATCAAGGAGGAGTATATCTCACCACTGCAGCAACTGACAACACACTTGCAGAGAGGCAACAAGGAGATGTGCAACCCTACATTGTACCCAATAACAGTCTATCAGCCCAGAGGCAAAAAGGATAAGTTAGCCCACCACAGTATACTTATCATGAAGCATCCAGGAGCAGTAGAACCCTCCGTAGCACCACAAAACAGCATACCTATCCAGCATTATCAAGCATCAGTATACCTTACCACAGTATCCATTAAGGGCACACCAGAAATGTAGCATCCACAGACAGAAGCAGTGTACCCCAGCACCAACCAACAGCTTATCTGAGCAGTAACTATGCAAGTTAGTGGCCCCCTACTGGAAGCAATGAAAAGGCCGCAGCACACCTGAAGCCGATAAGGTAGCATGTAACAGCAGTACATGTTTATGCCTAACAACATGACGTCTTAGCCATATTACCGAACGACAGGGCATCTGGCTCAAAAAACTGAGCTTCTACACATGCTGCATTTAGCACTGTTTATGAGGATACCCTGTAGCTGCACCCTGAAGTAAAGAAAAGAGGCATACAACTGTGGCAGCACTAAGGTAAAGCACATTCTGGGCTCTCTTTACACTACAAAGAGGCCATAGAGCAAACATAAAGCCATCTGCAGCTCAGTCATACTTTTAAACAGCCTGTGTTTTTATTCATAATTAACATATTTCATGTACCACAGCTTATTGGAAATTTTTTTTTTCATTTCTAATATTCCTTTCTAGAATTAATCACACACTTGCACACATATACACGCATGCATGCGAGCACTCATGTGCGCCCACACACACACACACACACACACACACACACACACACACACACACACACACACACACACACACACACACACACACACTAGCAGATTAGCAGGATATCTAGAATAGGTACTGAAAACATCATGTTCTTCTTATTGCCTTCATATTACCATTGTTAACTGTATAGGTCTCACCATGGCAACAAACTATGATGACTGTTAAGCGACTATCCATGCAAAATTAGGTACATTTTGAAAGATTTTGTATAATAACTACAAAATGGTCTGCAATAGTTTTTCAGTCCATCATCTTGGGAAATCTAAATAGATACAATAATTGTGAAACATAACATTTATTTACGTATTTGCTGTCATATTAGACTATAATATCCCTGGTTTGAATACCTAGCTGTCCTGTGTTGTTTACTCATGCTCTTTATATTTTTTGTCCTTCAGTGTATATTTGAAATAGTTTACTTGTGAAATCTGAAAGACCTAACATAGACATTTACAGATTAACGCAGAGCTATGCATTCATCATGATAACCACAGAATGATGCATTTTTATTACTCTCTTCAGTAGGGACCTATCAAAACTGCTGCTTTGTTCTGATTTTTTTCTGAAATAACACAATGCTAGTTTTTCCTTTTTTAATATGGCAATCGATTATTGATATCATGATGGCCTATCCTGTTATATCAGTCTGGCTGTCTTTTATAAAACCTTGCTGAACCCTGGGGCTCCCTTATTTAGCAGTGGGAACATTTTTCTATACTAACAGAACATTCAAGTCTTTTTATTTGGACATGAAGTATTGATTCTCATTATATCACTAGTAGAGACAACAGTAACTGTGAGCTTGTTAAACTCTGAGGGTGTGGCAATTCACGTATGCATAAACATGAGTGCTCTAGAAGTTAATGTATATAGAGTCATGGTATGGTGGGAAACTTTCTTTTTATTATTTTTGCAAAAATCAGTGACTTGGGTCATTAACTTTCTTGCTTCATTGTTTTGAGGAACAGCAATTAGCACTTGATAAGCTGTTATGTTTCCTTTGGCAACTCCTGCCTGACATCTGCTCTCTCCTCTTTATCCAGAAATGACCTAAGATATGTATGCCGATAAACTGTTGTCAACCAGATTCTTGTACTGGGGTATTACTTTCTCAGCGCTGGGTGCCTACCACTGATTTTTGCAGGTGTCTCTTCTCTCAAAGTGTTTCTCTTTCGGCTTTTCCCAGCCACAGCAGAACTCCGGTCTGCTAATGATGGCAGTAGATTTTTATGAAATGCCGAGGTGCCAGCTCGACACCCAACCTTCAACGAAGGCACACCCATTTACACACGAATGTCTTTCGAAATGCTACCCAACCAGGGGGAGGACATGCAGACTCCACACAGAAGGCACTCCCAAGCCAAGCCAGGAATTGAATGGGAGAGTCTCTTGCTGTGAGGTAACAATGCTACCGCCGTACCACCGTGGCAGTCTCCTTCTCTCAAAGTGTGTTTGAGTGAAATCCCATTAATGATAAGCACTTGAGACTGCTCCTTCAGGTTTGGTTGTTATGTAGTTAATCCAGTTAGGGAACTTCTGCTTCTAATTATACATTTATACAAAATACGAATGAGCTGAGCAAGGCTAGGAAATACAGAGTCGGGCAGAAAAACTTTACTAGATTTGGAGGAAAACAGATTGTTCTTCAAGGTGGTCTGCTGCACTCCCCTCCCATAGAAATTATTTAACATTTCTTCTACATTGCATATTCTTAACATGAGAGAGAGGATTGAACTGTGTGCAGTGGGTTTAGAGCAGTAACGGTGTGGTAAGATGAACTGTAGTTTAGGATGGGTAGGTTAATCAGGTGGATCAGGTATGTTAGAGGTAAAGGTACTACGCAGATGGAGATATCGTTTTATGTTTTAGTAAGTAATGGAAATAACTCTGGAAGTGGAAATTTTGAAATCTTGAGGGAATCTATAAATGATTTTAATAATTCTGGAGCGAATATGAAGTTCATTACTCCTAAAGCATTACTTTCTGAGTTCCATTGTATTTGTTTAGTTCTTTACTGTTTATACATAGCTTTCTGGAAGATTATTTTGTAATATTTACAAAGCAATTAATAATGTATTACTTGTTTGTTAATGGGTAATTGAAGCTTTGGATTTGTGTAATAAGTAACTATTGTGGTTACATGCATTACTGAATCATCTTGGACACTCCGATACAGCAGCAGCAAGGCCTGGGATTTGTGAAAGATATCACCCCCTCCTTTTACCTTTCAAAGCAGATATTATTATCCATAACTTGGGTGCTTATGTTGATAGCAACCTTTCTTTTTATTACCATGTCTTAGTTTTGGTAAAAGTCCTTTTGCATTGCAGAGCTGATTTGTACAGTATATTCTCTAGTGACTGTGCAGTCTTGGTCCCCAAATAGTCTTTCCTTGTTAGATCTTTCCTTGAATGCAGTATCCCTTTTGGAATGGACCTCGAAAAGTACCATGAGAAACTTGAAAGTACCCAGTATTCTGACCAAAAAGCTTTTTTGACTAAGCTATCGCAAAAGACTAAAAACCCAGTTGATGTGCTTTGTGTGGTAAAAACTCCTGAGGGGTGACCTCAGTTTAGCCTTTCAAGCACTGAAAGACCATACCCTTTTCAACCTCTGCCTCTTAGAATAAATAGTCTTAACTTCAACTTCAAGATTAACAACATCTGCGGCCATGAAAGATTTGTAATCTAGTGCACTTCCTATTCATAGAATAAACTCCATGTAGACATCAAACAAAGTAAACTCCTACCTAGTTTTAAAAGTCGACTTCTAATTCATGCTTCATGCATGTGGAAATAATAACAGGAGGAGAACAAACAGTCTCAAAACCAAGAATTTTCTCTGATAAGCTTCTTAATAGCCCTTCAGCTTTAAGCTTAGTGTGAACCTATTTATCATTTCATGATTTCTTTTAACATGAAAAAAATTATATTCCCTTATTTTGTAATTTGTGGTTTTGTCTCCTGATTTAAGTTTTGTAGTTTATCATTTAACTGTTAACATATCTTGATATATTTGTACTGCATTATTTTTACATTTACTAAAAATTAATATTTATCAAAATGTTACGTCTTAGTTGAAATACACTGTCATAATTTTAACTTCTTAAATATTTTTTTTTATTTTAACCTTTTAACCTTATTCAAAATCCTGTGTGTGTGTGTGTGTGTGTGTGTGTGTGTGTGTGTGTGTGTGTGTGTGCATGTGTGTGTGTGCATGTGTGTGTGTGCATGTGTGTGTGTGTGTGTTTATATATATATATATATATATATATATATATATATATATATATATATATATATATATATATATACATATATATTTATATATATGGGTTCACTTTATAGTTTAGACATCATAAAGTCGAAAACTGAAAATTGCGAAAGTGCATAATCACAAATTTGAATATCTCGAATTGACAGTTATGGCTTACGGTACGTGATGTGCAGTATTGGGAGTGCATCGTGTATGGATGTAGGTGCAATTGAAGGTAAGTGAGTGTTATGTAAGGGTTATGTGTGGGAGTTTGAGTGTGTCTGAATGTGTGGACATATGTATATGTGAGATGTTTGTGTGTGTGCGAGGCACTGTGAAATATCTGGGTGTGTGTTTTCTTTTTGTGTCTGTGCGATCTTGGAGTTAGTGTATATATAAGTAGGGGGTGTGGGGGGGGTGCAGCGCCACACATGGAGGGGTGCATGGGATGCTTGCCCCCCTGATTACATGTACTGTAGGTTTGTTTGTTTGTGTTTTTGTGTTTGTGTGTGTTTTGTTTGTTGTTGTGTGGGTTGGACGATGTATGTGTTATGTGGTGTATGGTTTGTATGCGTTCGTGATTGTGTGCTTCGAGATTGTGTGCTGTCAGGATTATGGGTGTTCGACTTTATGATTTTGAAATACTGACATTCGGTATTTCAGTATTTCGAAATTATAAAGTGAATCCATATATATATATATATATATATATATATATATATATATATATATATATATATATATATATATATATATCTGTGTGTGTGTGTGTGTGTGTGTGTGTGTGTGTGTGTGTGTGTGTGTGTGTATGAGATAGATATATTGTAGAAGTCAACATCCAACCAGAAACAAGGTAGACAATGAAATAAACTGAAAAACCTTGACGATAAACTTCAAATCACTTCTGGAAACCAACAGGATCAGAAACATACACACGGAGATGGAAAACTTACGCACTTTCATTCTTTTTATTAAATGAATGGAACTTCATCAGAAAATGTATTCAGTTCCCCCTATCTCACTTAAAAAGCATCAAATCATACAATTCATCCAATTACTGTTAGTTAATGAAATACTTCATTTGACACAACTAAAAATGTATACCAGGGCAAGTGCTCACAAACTGCAAGAACCAAATAGTAAACCAGCCAGCACTGAAAGGAAGGCTTAACAACAACACTCAAGATAAAAGCAGGCTTTATTAAGCAAATTCAGAAACATAAACGCAGAAATTACCCACACAGTCCCCGGGATTCATGAAGCTTGCGCCAGGCGCAGGCGTAGCATAGGCGGTATAATGCCAAATATGGCCACCGAGCGATTCAGGTATGATCCAATTCCATGTGCACTACCAGCGTACGCCAGATATGCGCAGGTCTCAGCTCATGTATGCTAATCACCCCATGCACAGTAGTGCAGCGTACAAATGAAGGTACATAGCGATTCATGAAGTGGTGCAGGCGTAACGTAAGCATACAGAAATGTAAACCAAAAAAAAACGGTTTACATTTTTCCAAACAGAACATTGGAGCCATGAAAGTGGACCAAACTTACATATTACTAAATTAACATATGCCAGTGGCTAAATATACAGCTAATGGCATAAAAAAACATGCACAACACATAAAAAAATAACATTTAATGTCATGGCCACACTAACGCAAAGTACAACCGCAGGGCATGTGTGCACAAACGGGAACACAAGGAAAATACATACAGATGTCATAAAATTGCAATGTAACACAAATCATGATTTCGCCATAATAGTCAATGGTATGCATGCTACACCACAACCAAGGTGCAAGGGTTGCTAAGGGTCTGTGACAGTGTTTGGCATGGTAACTATGAATTAGTAGTCAATGCCATGCAAATGAGGTAAGTAAAACTGAACTGCAAACATCCCGCCGGACTAAGGATGTACCATATGGTGCAGCGGTACAACACCGAGGAGTGACCTGGAGGTATACATGACATCAGCAGTGGAGTGTGCCACCATAGCTGTAAACACATTGGAGCATTGCTAATCCAGGTTTCCCATTGATAAGCAAAGCCGTAGGATAGGGGTGTGGATGTAGCTACAGCTTTGCTTGGCTGAGAGCACAAATGGCGACCAAAAGCACATGTGTACGTGGATGACAACATGCTCGAAACCCGGTAAATGGCTGTGCATGGTGCGCACCACAGCTGAAATAGGAAGGTTACAGGAAGACAATAAGGAAATGCCACAGTAGGGTAATTGGAGTACAACTGAGTAATTAACACCTATTAATTCACAGTGGGCGGTAGCTAACAAGGCTGCTAGTAGCAACCTGCAGAACAGGATAGGGGAGGTGCCGGATTGCAAAGAGAAGAGAGCTGTCACCGCAGAGCAAAGGAAACTTGCAGTAGATCGGCTATAGAACACATTTTCAACACAATCCTGGGCTGGGAAAGTACAAAACAAGAAAGCAGGCTGCTGGATGCATGCCTGAAAATGGGAGGGGAATTGTTATGAAAAGTGAAGGCAAGGACAAGAGGTGATCCAAGGCAGCTAAATGTAATTCAACACCAAAGGCACCACAATAGCAGTACCTGCAGTAAAACACATAAGTAAGATACCCTGCATCTCTGATTGTACATACACACCCTATGACATCATCAGTGTCCAAAGCACAATAGCATAAAGTGTGAAGGCACCTCACACACACTCGTGTATTCCAAAACACTGCACCATTGGTGTAAACATATGGGGAACTTTTACAATGTACTTGCTGGGAGCTGCCATAGCTGTGATTCATCACCATGTGTTGGAGACTGAAGGTGGTATGGCGGATGATGCTGACAACCACCTTAGGCCCCGGAGGAGGAGAAGAGTGTTCAGACCAAGGGTAACCTACCAGGGGCTAGATGATCTGGAGATAGTAGAGCGTTACAGGGTGGACAGGGACGTCATACAGCAAATTGTTGAGCTGTGCCAGCCACGCCTCAGAGCCAGAAACAACAGAGGGGAACCCATCCCAGTGGACACAAAGGTATGTGTAAGCTTGAGAATACTAGCCACAGGTACCTTTCAAAGGCCAACTGGAGATATCATGGGGATCTCACAGGCATCAGCATCCAGGGTACTCTACCAGTTCCTGGATGCCATGTTACCACATGCCAATGAGCATATCTACTTCCCTCGAACTCAGGAGAAGTTGGCCAGCAATATGCACCTTATCCACCATGTGGCTGACTACCCGGAGGTACTGGGTGCAATAGACTGCACGCACATGCATATCAAGTCACCACCCGGTGAACATGGTAGGCACTAAATAAACCGCAAGGGATATCACTCCATCAACTGCCAGGTCATGTGCAATGCCCAGGGCATTATCACGGATGTGTGTGCTGGCAGCCCTGGAAGCTACCATGACTCCCACATCTGGCATGCCTCACAGCTGTACCAGGTATTTGTCAGTTGGGACATCCCATATGGCCACCTTTTGGGGGATGCTGGTTATGCACTGGAGCCATGGATGATGACTCCCATCAAAAATGCACACACGCCCATGCAAGAACGCCATAATGAGGCAGACACACAAACCAGAATCATCATAGAGCATGTGTTTGGGATGCTGAAATCACGGTTCCGTTGCTTGGACATATCTGGTGGAGCCTTGCAGTACTCTCCAGGCATGTGTGCCCACATCTTCATAGTATGTGCCATACTACATAATATGATCCTGCGGAAACAGCTGCAGCAGGGACATAATGGTGAAGGCCCTCACAGCCCACCGCAATTACCAAGGGCATCACAGGCACAGAGGGATTCAGACCACGAATACCCTGTGCCAGCCCCAGTAGGCAGATGGAGGCGTGTCCAATATGCCCATGCCTTGGCAAAGAGGGAATGTATGGCACATACACTGACAGTGTAGGCCCCTACGGACTGACACACTTCTCCACCTGCACACACAGTAAAATGGATGGCACACACACATGACCACCTGTAAATTGTCATGTATAGGTGGTCTACTGTGTGCATCCTACATAGGCAGCCCTCAACTATTGCACACACAACAGCTATTGGTACAAGGTAAGTCAACACCTGAACAGTAAATTAAGCTAACAGCATGTGTTGATACTGTATTTATAGGTTCCTAGGTACATCAGTAGGTACATGCCTGATTGTCAGAGGCCATTCATCAGCCTAGCCAAAATGTGTCTGCTGTCGCTACCCCATTGATTAACTAACTGTCTCTCTGTGGAGCAGAGCCAATTGCGGGATCCCTGGAGTGTAACCACTGTTCCCCACCCACTCTGCAAGAATTCCCTGGTGTGTTAATGAGGGGCTCCATATAATGTAATCAGGGATGTAGTTCCAAAGCATGGGGAGTACTCATGACAGGTATCTGTCACCCCAGCATTCTCCAGTTATGGTTGTGGCAAGGTGTAGCACATTACAGTGTGTGGCTCATTGTGACATGGATTCCCATAGCTGGAGCACATCCATTAAGCATCACTTGGACATACCATTAATAGGTATCATCCATATCATCCATATGTAAACTAACTGAGTTACACATTTGTTTGCAGTATGGAGGAACAGCCATAGTACAGTCCACATACTAAACGCCATAACACTTGTACATATCCCAGATGCCCCAGTGGTAAAGCCACTGACTGTCTCTTGCATGTTCTCGGTTCCACGACCTGCAAGGGCTGTTATGTAATTCCGATGTCCCAAATAATGGATGTTGGATGTAGGTCATTAGAGCACTCTTAAGCACATGTTAGTGGGTTTATGTGCCGGCAAGTGCCGGTAAGCGTCGTTTAAACATGACTACATGGATATGCACAAAACAGGTCTAAGCTTTGCTGAATATCGCGCAGATCACGGGCAAAGCTGGCCAGAACCACTGAAATCTGCATTAGTCGCCCTTGTACTAATAGTGCCTGCTCTGAGAGGTAAAACGACCACTGCCAGGAGTAGAACACGCAACCATGTACACAATCACCTACCACTAAGCTATCTGAGATGTAACAATGGCAGTTGTGTATTGTGACAGGTTAAAACACAAAAGGGTGGAGTTCGGGAAATAGTATACACTGCCATGTACCCAACGAAAGGTGTGTTCTCTCTCGCTCTCTCTCTCTATATATATATCTATATATATATAAAATATAGAGATAGAAAGGGTGATAGAGAGATATATGTCGATATATATGGATATACATATATATATAAATATATAGATAGGTTAACAACATGTACACAACCATGGAGGTACATATAAATAGGATACTACCAAATACGGAATGCTTTACATACTGACATGCGTAATCACGAGGGTTAAAGACCGAAAGACCACAGTACCAGATCACTAGAACAGCGAGTACTATTATCACGATGTTAAGGGACATTTAGTTAGTGCTTCTGGTGCTGCGGTCCAGATAGGTACTGTGTTTAAGTGTGTTTCTGATTGCTGTAGTGTGTGTAAGTGTGTGTGTTCTGAGTGCAGTGTGTGTTTCCATGGGACTGTAATGTGTGTGTGTGTGCATGTGTTTGCTTCGTGTGTCTGTTCATGCTATCTCGGAGGTAGATTATTACAGTAGGTGTGGTGTGGGAGGCGCAGCCTCCCACATGGGGTGTGTATGGGGCATGGCCACCTGGCCATACGTAGTGTAGGATAGTTTGTTTGGATGTGATGGGTGGCAGTGTGTCTGTGTGTGCGTGTGTGTGTTCTGTGTTTGTGTTAGTTCCGGGAGTTTGACTGTCGCGAGTTTGAGTGTTCGGTATTGTGCGGTTTGGGAGTCTGTGAACAGTAATGTGGTTGTTGGAAGTGTATGCGTTCCTGAATCCATGGTTATGCCGTATACAGCAGATGAAGTCTTCAAATATGTGCACAACATGGACCATAGCAATCGCACATTCCGCCATGACCGAACGTTATGAACAAAGGATATGGAGACTATATTATAGCAATAACCCACGCCTGGGTGTGGGTAATGCTGGATTTACTCACGGCTGCTGTGGTTTGGTCATGAGGGCAAAGCCCAAGTGGCCAAACAAAGACAACCATGGGTAAATCCAGCATTACCACACCCAGAAGTGGGTTATTACTATTATACAATGACATTATTTAAGAAATAAAATAATTATTATTCTTAAATAATGGCATTGTATAATGCCTCCTTGCTTCCCTTCCACAGTTGTTTGTTATTCTGCGGCAGTTCTGATGTACTGTGCATGAATATGCTTACGCAGTACATCAGAGCTGTGGGCAAAAGCAATGGAGAAAGCAAGATGTCCGTTGCTTTTTACAAAGTGTCTCGCTATGTTAAAGGAGTTTAACATAGAGAGACAGCTTTAAAAAAGCAATGGAACAGAGAATCTCTTTGCCTATGCCTGTGCAGAGCCATTTGTTTCCTGCACCTCTGTACAGCAGAGCCACTGCAGTGATCTCTGGTGTACATGTCTGTCTCCCATCCACCCATCGCGGTATCTCTTGAAGAGTGCTAGTGAGGGTCTCTGCCTGATGTACATAGGAATCATGTTCCAAAGCATGGTGAGTGCCTGGGTCAGGAATGTATCCCTCCAGTACGTCCTAGTCATCATTGCGTTTAGGTACATATCCCAGAGTATGTGACTCATAGTGGCTTTTGCTTATGTGGAGCATATCATCAATATTGTTTTGGACATGGGCCTTGTATGCTCAGCAGTGATCACCTCTGAGTATGCAGTATGCAAATGAGTACAGTTGGGGTTTCTGTAGTTGGGCTGCATACGTCATCCTTCGGAGGTCATTAATCCTCTTGGTGTGGTAATGTTGTGGTATTTAAAGCCGTTGCTGTTGTCTCATAAGGTATATCCCAAATGGGGTGTTGTACCCTTTAATGTGTTTCATAAGTCATGAGTAGAGAGGTAGAATGGCTGCCTTTGTTTTGGCTACAAACCCATTAGAGATTAAGGTGGCCATGTAGAAGGATATCCACACCACATTGGCAATATGGTTATCAAAGGAGTGGATGCTATCTACTTGGGTTCTAAGATCCCTTATTATGTCTTATGTATGTAGGAGACTACCACCTATGTGATAGTCTGCGGGTGATTGGTGTAATCCAAAGGGGATGTCTATGCACCTTGTGGCATGCAGCTTGAGGCCATGTTATTGACACCAGGTATCCGTCCCAGTGACACCCTTATGGAGGGTGTCTGTATCAGCTGGTAAATCAATCATGGCCCCTAGTTTGCAGTTGTCTGCAAACCTATTTAGGGTAAGTCCTTCTGTGCTAGCCTGTACCTCAGAGAAGCATATACCGAACATGAGGGGCCCTATGACCGAGGACTGGGGGATGCCAATTGTAACTGATTTACAGTAGGAATTAGGGTATGCTACCCTCACTGTGTGGGTTCTGTCCGTGAGCCACTTTGCATAACATCTCATGACGTAGGGGTTGATGTGCAGGTGGATGTGTATGTTGACAATACCAGAATGGGGAACGGTGTTGAAAGCCTTTGAGAGGACAAGGTAGGCTGTGTTGACCTACTTACCCTCATTTACTGCATTGGTAACTGTCTCAAAGGACTCCACCAGGTTTAGGAGGCATGGTCTGGCCCTAACAAATCCAAACTGGTTGGGATCAAAGGTTTAGAGGCCACCAATGTCTCTGTGAATGAGATCCATGATGATGTGCTCCATAGCCTTGCAGAACAGTCTAGTCAGGCATATAGGGCAATAGTTCCCCTGGTCCATTGTGGTGCCACCTTTGTGGAGTGTGATAAATGTTGCTGTTCAGCATTCAGGGGCCACAATGCCTGATGCAAGGCTATTAGTGAATTTGGTGCCCAGTTGGGGAGCCATTTTGTTCTAAGTTCATGGAAATCGCAGCTTGGGATGTTGTACGGTCACATGGATTCTGTGTTCCTGGCTTTAGAGAGTACAGCTTTGAACTGCATAGTTGTGACTGCAGGGACTCTGCATTGTTCATGTATAGATTTGGGCCCTTTAGGGTGTGAGAGGGGTGTAAAGTTAGCACTGAACCTATCTGCCAGGATGATGCCAATATCAGTCGGTTGTGTAATGTTCGTGCCTAACTGCTGTATGTCAGAGCAGATGTGGGTATCACCATAGAGAGTAGTGACATACCTCTAGAACACTTTTTGGTAGTCCTTGGAATGAGTCGCAGTAATGTTTATATAGCTAGCTTTGGAGGATGTGATAAGGGATCTCAGATTCCTACTGAGGCTGACCAGGGAGCTCCCCCACTCATGGGATTGTACTCTACTTTGCAACAGTCTCCTCCTTCTGTTGTACATTATGTCCATGGCAGTGGACCACCAGAGTGGCGTCCTTTTTCTGGTGGGTACTGTCATGGCTCTGTTTGGGATAGCATGATCCATGCAGTCGTGTAAGTGCTAATTAAGTGCAGTTGTGTATGATTCAGCGGTTGTAACTTTATAGTCCATTTGCATGGGTGTCATGACGTTTACTACTGCTGTTATAAGAAGCATCAAGTTGGCTTTGTAGAAATATTGTACTGTGTTTTCCATAAAGGGTGTGGTGCCAGGATGTGGATAACAAGGGTGATTAGCATATGTTTGGATCTGACCAACGAGGAGATAACCCCAAGTGTGGAACACCAGTCACACATGTTGGTAATGTCCAGGTCTAGGATATTGTTGGCCCTGGTGGTGGTGTGGATAGGTTGATCCAGCTGATTGGAGGTTATGAATCCCAGAAAGCGTTGGCCTAATGTGTCGGTACTTGAGTAGGTATCCCAGTTAATGGTGGGGTAGTGTCAGTCGCACATCAGCAGTTTCTGTTTGAACCCTACTTTCCAGTACACCAAGAAGTGAGGACAGTTAACCGTGGGGTATGGTGTGGAATCTGTAGCAAGCTACAATTTGTATAGCAGTTATGGCCACAGTTAGTTGCACTTGGATTACCTCTGATGCATTGTGCTAAGCAACCAGCCTGGAGGTGTGTATATCCTTGGGAAATATGGACACACCTCCGCCATGGGTGTTCCAGTCCTGGTTACATGACTGAAAGGTGTGGTCTGAGTAATAGCCTGTTAGTGCAGGGGTGCTCTCAGGAGCCTAGAAGCAGGTCCCAGTCACTGCAGAGATATCGAAGTGGTCCATTACAAGGAGTGCCTTGGGTGAGTGCGTTTGAGATGAAGATGTCAAGCATTGAGTAGCATTACCCTCAGGTTTTGCTTGCCTGTTCCTGTTATGGTGGTGAATATGTTATTTGAACCGTGCCTAAAACAGGCACTATAGGAGCAGCAAGAGCCTTAGATGTTATCCGTAATCCCAGGCCAACAGGTGCAGGCCATCTGTGCCAAAGCATCGTGTTCTGTCGACCATGTCATTCAAAGCAGACAGATACTGAATACCCTTGAAATGACACCAGAAGCATATCCAACTGTTGAAGTGAATAATTCTGTCCTTGTACTGCATTATCAGTCTAGACGAATGCCAAATGCTTCGCAGGGCTAGGGCGATACCTGCCTGGGCCACAAGATCAGAGAGCTATTTCATGTCTCTGTACATGTAGTCCAGGAAGTTACATCTCAGGGCATTCACACTAACATGGAGAATGACACAGTCATATTGTACCTATTGAGGAGTGACCTGAGTGCATAGGTTATGTTGTGGATCCTGTTACCCGACAGCCAGCTGAAAGTGACTATCATCTTGTGTAGCCTGCTGAGTGGGACATCAGTGTGACCGCCTATAGAGTCACCTATAACTAGTGTGTTGGGTATGTTATATCACCCTATTGGCTGTAGTTGATGGGCACACTGAGTCTGTGGGCTATAAGTAATTGGTGTTGTGTTGGGTGATGGGGGCTGCCTGCATTTCTGCTTTGGAGTTCTCTGTTGCCTAGACAGAATAGTATTGAGAGGCTCTACAAATGCTGCAGTCTTACTATGTGTGGCCTGTGGTGGTGGAGATCTAGTGTGACTATGTGATGAGTGTGTGTGGTGCAAATGTTTAACATCCCCGCATGATTGGCAGGTTCCGTCTGGGTTGGAAAGAGCTTTACCTCCAGCATGGCTAGATATGTGCATCTCCCACAGGTTGTAGTGCTGTATGTTAGGAGGGGAGTATTGACTGTGTACACGAGACAATTTCTATGTTGCCTCATGATGCCCATATACATAATTTAGACAGGCGATAACACTGGGAATTGACACTTGGACATGCCTGAATATTTAACTATTTCCCATTAGATATGTGAGGAAAGTGTGTACAACAGCTGTTTTACTCTAAGCAAGCAGGAAATGTAAGTACAAACAGTATTTACCTGTAGGAAATGAGGAGGATTGAGTGCTATAGTAATTAGTAGCTCATGAAGCACTTACATGTTCTGAACAAGTGCTGAGCATGAATAAGCAATACAGATAGGTTGTCGGATAACATAAACACACTGCCCCCCAACAAGTACACAATCACATATCCATGAACACTACAGAGCCCCTGTAACCATAACTATGATGGTACAAGGTGCACTCAGGCTGCACGTGACCTGTCCACATCCCTGGTTGTATCATACACATATGGCAAAACAGTTTGCTCTACACATACACATCACGTAAAACATAGCTTCATGTCAGTCTGTGAAAACACTGAATGGTGCACACCAGCAGTTATCACAACCCACAAAGTGCAGACACCACTCATAATGGGAGGCACTGCACTATTACCCTGCTGAGTCTGGTCTGAAAGTCCATGAACCTTAATCAACGTATATGTTGTTAGCAGTACAGATGTAGATGACAGTATGGATGATTTCACACTGCATATCATACCTGTGACAGGTCATAGGACATCATCACCCATACTGTGTTCCACCTACACTCAGTATACTAGATGTACCTTTGTATGTCACAGGAGTGTTCTGCCAGTGGACTGTTGACAGAACCAACACTACAAAAGGTGTCTGAGTGATATGTGCATATCACACCAGTGGCAGCTTCAGTAAAAAATGGTTAATTTGCTGTACTCTCCCTCATTGTAGCTCATACCACACAGACAAATGGGAGGCATCTGCGTATGTAAGTATGTGAATGGCTATAGCCTAGGAGCAATAGCTGACTCAGTGTTGTGGACAACATACAGAATGGGCTTTGTGGGTGAGGTTTGTGACATATGTGCACAATCTGACAGCTGCATATTGCATTGTCACCGCTAGGTTAATAACCATGTACCCATGAACTACCACCTAGGTAGTGGTCAACATAATGGACACTGTGTGTAAGGGATGGTGCTGTGTAGTTTACTTCCCTGAGCATGTGACATCACCAAGCCTATTAGGTAGTCATAAGAGGCAACCCTAGTCATGACAGGGTGCCATCCATGAACATGGAGATCATTGTACAGCCATGCTCATCACTCAAGTGACCAATATTGGATCACATATCACCTTTAAGGGGTATTGCCCATGTTTCAATGGGCGACACCAGCCTTCACAATCCTCATCTCCACTGTCTAGCATGATGCCTACCCTGCAAAAAGACATGTCCAACACTGTGATGTTGGACATGCTACATGTACATATCCTGATCTGAAATACATGCATCATGGACATCCACCTTCCTAGTACAAGGATCGCTACATGCTGGACAGATCCTTGTGCCATACACATTACATACTCTTGCCATACTATGAAACCCTGTCCAGCAAAGCTGCACATTTCACTTCTGTCAGACATGGTGTGATGACCACATGGTAGATGTATAATTAACCATCTGGATCAGTTATGTGGCACTGCTTCACCTGGCGCTGGAAACATGGCTGTCAGCTACAGCTAGAAAACCTTACATTCTATGCTTATACATGGCCCAGGGCATACAGACTACTACATGACCTTGGCCGTACATGCTATAGTTGATAACCATCCCTGCAAATATCATCCAGCTAGCCATTGTCCCATGTGTATAACATGTGCAACACAGGTGATATGTGGAAGGATGTTGAACTGCTGTACAGTGCCGTGTAGATGTATATGGCAAAACACATACATGTAAAGGTTTCCATGTGCATGTCTGCATTGTCACAGTTCATGTCTGTTACGGCAGTGTATGTGTTGATATGTGACATATACACAGCATCAAGGTCGACAGCATTAATGTGGACGCATCCAGGCATGTGCTGATAGGTAAGAACACCAGTACAGGCAAACAGACATGCCCACATCAAGACAGAATCCACATGGAGTATAAGCAATGTAATCAGGTGACACACATATATGGTGATAATATCCAATCCCCATTGGGTGTCACATGTGTGTGACACAAACATATCAGTGGTGTCAGTGTCATGAAGATTTGCAAAGACAACTGTTCATATGTACTAAATGTAATACACATGTATGTGCAGCTGTATCTCTGTGCATCTCTGAGATACTGTGACCTGTCTCCATCATTATGTCTTCCAGCTATGCCTCGAGCAAGGCTCACAGCCTATACCCGCTTGGAGGATGAGGCCCTTATACCTTACCTCCAAGACAACTATGATGTCTTGTTTAGCCATGGGCCACAGCATGCACAGCAGCATGATGACCTGTAGCAGGAACTTCGCAGGAGGGTTAACGATGTTGGTAGCCATAACCGCACATACCAGCAGGTGTGCAGACACTGCACGGACCTGATCGGACATGCAAAACAGTGTGCAAATGCAATCACCAGGGAACAAGGTGCAACAGGTGGTGGGCCACCAACCCAGCCCCCACTCACATGTACCGAGGAGCTACTGGCCAACCTGGGGACACCATCAGAACAGCATCCACAATCCTTAGCTGCCATCATGGAGGTGGGTGTCTCTCAACCACTGAGCCTGGATTTGCCACTACTGCACATATAACTATTATATCCCATATAGTTGCATGTGTCACTGTACAATATGTAATGTAACATCATATGCAAGGCATGTATACACACATGCCGCATACTATGGTATGCTACTCTGTGTATGCACACATGTGCATACTCCATAGTATATCCTATTGTACTGGCGAATGTGTTAACATGCACATTGCACCCTGTAGCTGTCATACAGTCGTGGATAATGATCATACTGCTGTGTCACCCCATATAGGTACCTCTGGCATTCCGCAGAGACAGCAGGCCATTGCAGGTGAGACAGTTATAAGTATCAGGCATGTTAATGCACAGATCTATTCACCATGTGGCCAGTTAACACATGTACACATAATGTATGGTCTGGTCACAATATACAGGTCGCATCTTTAATCCATCACACTGGCTACCCATGTGCAATACTTACAAACTAAGTGAAACACCAACATGAAACCACAGAAACTGTCATTGCTAGATGTGTGGACAGCTGCGCATACAATGGTGGAGGTGTTGTTCAATGTAGGAATATGTACTATACATCAGAACTACACATGTGGGGTACACAAAAAGTACTACACAGTGAACTGGGGTATGGGCAGGCCACATGATTCACCATTGTGGAATATGCCCCTGCAATGAGTGCACACATTGTGATGTGCCATCTGACATGTCCATGACATGTAGGGGTCCGGCTGCAACATTGTCTCACTATCCCATAAAACATACCCCACATACCAAACATACAACCCTTTGTCTGCATAAGCCTGTGGACAGTGGAGTATCTGACATCTATGGGTGTATGTCATATGGGACAACACAGACATGTGAGATAGATGGCCATCACAACCGTTTGGCCAACACATGTTCACACATGGCCATGGAGGATGGCCAGAGACATGTAGCAACACACAGTAGATGTGATGTGTTTGTGTGTACACCCTGTTGAACATTGGCTACACATGGTCCAACTATACCCTTTGTTGAATGGTTATATTGCAGATGTGGAACACTGGACATCCTACAAGTCTGTGCACAGCTTGTGGAGGCGTCACTTAATTCGACCACATAAGATGTGTTGAACATCATGACTGTGACACAGCATGACAGTAGTCACCTGTACAGCATCCACATACATACACATACAACCACATCAGGCCACAGATACAGTACATTTCCCTTGCTGCTGTTGGACATCACTGTCAGTCATGCACCTCGTGTGTGTGCTACACAAATGTCATGAGGGACATGGTGTATTGACAAGTCTGCCATGTGTGGACAAGGTTGCCAGGCAGCTAAAATATGTTAGCAGATGTGCAGGGGTGTCATCTGTATGTCCTTTGGTGACCTGTCACACATTACACATCATGGTTTAGTGTGTATACACCTCAGCGATGTGGGTCACAATCCACAGTATAGATGTATTGTGTATGTACACAGTCATGGCTATGCATTGTGTGTGTAATCCACACTGTATAGCAACAGAGACGCCTCATGGTTCCATGCAATGGCACTGTGTCTTTACTTCACACTGTATAGCAATATAGATGCCCCATAATACCCTTCAATGGTCATGCACATCTGCGAAAAGTGCATTTTATCTGTAGGGCATACAGACAACACTGAAATGTAACACCATTACACCATTGTACATGTGACAGGACACCATTGTGTCAAACATGTATGCATGTCAATGCACACATCAGCAGATTACATGTCATACTACATGTTAATGTCAAGGTCATATGCCTCACATCAGCCATGTGTACTGTTAACCTGTGCTGGTCCACATGGTGTAACACATGGATGCATGCTTACTACCATGATTGTGTGAAATGCATGACTTCTGCTATGACACATGCTTGCTGTTGTGTGCAACCCAGGGATGTATGATAATTACCACTATTATTGTCTGAGATGCATGCCATCTGCTGTATCACATGCATGTTGCATGCCTTCTGTCAAATCACATGCATGCTGTGTGTGTGTGTGTGTGTGTGTGTGTGTGTGTGTGTGTGTGTGTGTGTGTGTGTGTGTGTGTGTGTGTGTGTGTGTGTGTGTGTGTGTGTGTCTGTATTGTAATGTAGAGTCTTTGCCTTCACTGGTGATGTAGGTGTGTTAACCTCCTGAGGTTCATCTGATGTTAGTGTCCCCACAGACTCTAGCAGTGATGATGAACATATGCTTGGGGCACAGGCAGGGTTGTCAGGGGCTGAATCTGTGCCATTGGTTGCCATTCCACCTATATCCCCCTCATCCCTGCACACAGTTCTCATGCCAACACATACCCCATCACCAGTGGCCATAGAGGAAGGACAGGTAGCGTGTGGTAGCTTGGAACAGGAATGTGTGGTGGCTACGGAAGGTGTGTATTCACACCATGGTGTCAGTCAAATGACTGGAGATGTGCCACACAGGTATGTGGCCAGTGCTGCTCGTAGGAGGACCTCTGGCCAACATGCCCCTGCAGGACAGAGCGCAGCAGCTGGTGTCACCAGAGGCATGTTTCAGATTGTAATGACAGCACAGGCACATGCTGAATGGCAAAACAGAGAAGGGCAGAGGCTTCAGAGGGCTGCTATCTGTTCTTTAAATGACAACATCCAGGCATTGGCAAATGCTCAACAGCAGATTGCTGATGTTTTGGACAGATGATTGGGTGACATGGCTGGAATCCTTGACCATGGCATGACAATCCACGGGCATGAGCTGTCTGTGCTGGAACATCTGGTAGGTGTGAGGCATAGGGCATGTGGACATAGGCCAGCTACATCACCTGGTGCAGGTCTACGTGAACAAGCTACCTCACATGCCCACTCTCATAGTGGCGGTAGCAGCAGCAGTGCAGCTGGTGCTGCGCTGTCCACACCAGGACATAGCAGGCCATGTGGACGTGGCCCTGGACGGTCCCAGCAGGGACACGGTTTCAGTGGACATGTGTCATCGGACAGTACCCAATCTTTACTCTGCCTGGTAGTGCCCATGCAATCCCTGGCAGGCACAGGTCACGTGGCCATGGCTGGACACAGTGAGCTGTAAATCCTGGTCTGTACAGTCTGGAGCTGTCAATAATACCCCTGTGTAGGCCAGACACATGGCAGAACTGTGTGCACACATACACGCACACACCAGAAACATCTGTAGAGCACCGCAACCCTCACATGCATAACAACCACACATGGCCAATTAGATCACAGGCCCTAACCCACACACATGATGTCATCCACTGGTGCAGCCTAGGCCTGTGGCAAACATTATCACCCTGTGCATATGATGATGCCTGTGCCGCATCCCTGTCATCCACACCATCGGTGCAGGGACATGCTAATATGGTCTGATGTACAGGGTGAACAGAATAGGGAGATAAGTGTAGATTACAATTGTATACTGTTGACAAACAGCAGACATACCATGTAGTACAGGTTTAGAATGCATTGTTTTCTGTTCACAGTATGTGTCTTGGTAACAACAGTAAGAGCATGTTGGTAATGATGTCCTGCTTCCCTCCTTCAGGTCTAATTGCATGTGCCGTTGAGTACCAGTGTTTGCAGTTTCCCATGTGTAAATATGGACTACTCACAGGCATGTATGGCAATACCAGCATGCTATATGTAACTTCAACCTCACTGTTAGAAAGGCTGACATTCCAAAGATGTCTACACATCTACTGATCCAGGAGCATGTGAGATGTGTACTAAGCTACAGTGGCTAGAGATGTGACATCCATACCAGGTGACATCACAGGTACAGTTACATGGGGTGGGGAGTTTACATAGCGGTCTAGCTAATGACAAGGGTAGAGGCCAGTTGATAGCTTGAGGCCTCACTGTGTAGCAGTAATACACATTCACATTACAGGATGAGAACACACAACTACACACACACACACACACACACACACACACACACACACACACACACACACACACACACACACACACACAGGTATTCGCACACATGTATTCAGACACAGTAACGCGCCCACACTTACGGGGTCAATGACACTGTAACACACACACACACACACACACACACACACACACACACACACACACACACACACACACACTTGATAGTGTTGAGGTGAGCACCCCTGCCTATGTGTTAATCACCATTACAGTACTGTGCACCCACATGACACGACACAGAGAATGAACATGTACAGGTAGTCAGTAATGTCTAAGATCAACGGCATCAACAGGGTAGTAGATTGTATCACCTGGAGGGGTTAAGAGTCCTATCTGTTCACTATGGTAACATGCATCTTCACTCCATGGACCAGACAGCCATACATGCATGCACACACACACTGTGGCGCCCACAATTGAATGCACCTATGTCATGCACATACAGATAGCTCACATGTGTGTGATACACACCCCACCCCTGCCTATGTCTTGCTTTCTACACTGCAGTATGTACAGATCTCTACAACAGTGTACAGGGGTGTGTAACAATTGGGATGTATTCCCCACCATACGTGGCTTATATGGGCACACAAGCAAACACACATGGCATACTGTGAATCAAACACCTGCTATCTTATGATACGTATGACAGACATGCAGCAGTATTGCCCACATTACAATGTGTACCAATGCTACCTTTGGCAATTGTTCTGATATATGCACATGGGAGGTCTTAAGTGTTACAGGTGTCAAGTGATTTACAGTCAGTGACACCCTGACCACTGTGTAGTTTGCATGTTTTCTCCTTCAATTAACAGAAACATAGCTTAGTGTTTGCACATGTTATGGTAGGATGGCTTGTGACACACCTGTGAGCTGTCTTCAGCAAACATCCATCTGCAAAGATGGCCCACCACTTTATGTCCACACATCCGTCCATACCTGATGTACATCTTACCGTACTGTTGGTATTTCACCATATACAGTTGGCAATGATGGGGCTGCATTGCAACTGCATGTTGTAGTAAGGCACAGATCACCTGCAAACATCAGCTACTGTATACGCATGGTAGCTCAATGCACACCACTACATGCACATGTGTGTAGATCCTACATTCCTGTCATTTAGCCATGTTTGTAGGCATTGCAATTGGTGGACATGTGTGATGACATACATGACACATGGACTGTTGTATGATATGATAGTTGTCATGGGTAACCAGTACAGAGGTAATGTTAACTCACTCAACATTGCTATCACACCTTATGTACTGTTAGCATTCAACAGCCATGGACCTACCTTCCGTGTGCATGTGTGTAATTGCTGTAGCCACCTGCCTGCACGAAGGACAGCAACAGCTATGCTATGTACATATGTGTTGTGTGTGTGTGTGTTTGTGGGGCATATACATATCCATGGCAGGTACATGTATGTCATATCCAAACATGAGGGTGTTTACTGGTGTACAGCAACAGTCATCTGTTACAGCTGTATATGACCCAGGGCCCCTGTTGTGTGTACAGCCAAGCTGGTTATGAACAGTGGTATCATTGCATTGCATAACACATGATGCAACTGTGTCAGTACATGGGTAGTTTGCACAGTTGCTGTAGAGCTAGGTACAGTCCACTGGTCATGGGTCACATGGTGTTGTACTAATATATGTTCAGCCACATGTATGGATGTGTGTTGCTGGTCCAAGGACATGGTGATGTCTGAGGGCTACATCCTAGAATGCAGCTTTTGACACTGTGATCTGCACCTGACACATCTCTGATGGCTTTTGAGGGTGTACTGGTCAGTACATGTGAGTGGCCTGCATGTTTGTGGGGACACCACCACCTGGAGTGGTCCTTGACAGTGTTATGGCCCACATGTCTGTATCCAAGGTATACGGTGGTAGTGCTATTGTGCATAACTGAGCTTTCAGCCAGGTGTTCTTCACTGCACAGATGTCAGTATTCCCCATTGTTGGATCTACATTGGCAGCTGTGATTACGAATGCTACACGTCTAGCACTGTTTAGCATACACATACAATGCAGTTGACCTCTAGGTGTCAGGGTGTTAACCTGGTATCAGGACATTCATCTATGAATGGCACTATAGGGGCAAAGTAGCCACTCCTGGCAGGACATCACCACGGGTGGCATTAGTGTGTCAGGTTTAGATTGGTACATCTAAGGTGACGGACAGCAGCAGACGTTGTGTAGAAGACCGGTGTCAGATATATGTAGTGCAGCATTCATGCTAACAATGACAACTATCGACACACTGTGCCCTTCCATGTTTAGAATCAGAGTGCATACAAAACAGCCCTTTGCTAGTAAGTGTGTGAGCATGTCCAGTATGACGTTGTGTAGATGGACATATAGTGCATTCCAAATGGACATGTGCTACTACGTGTGTGAGCATGCCCAGTGACACCTTGTGTCAGTTATGTGCCTCTATGTGTATGGGCATGGCCATTGTAACCCTGTATAGTGATAGTGGTCGTCCAGGCAAAAGATGGCCATACCCCACTTCAGGATGGATTCCTACATTGAACACACTGGTTCACAGGTATGTACATCGTAACTGCCAGCATCCATGTCAACGTCCACATTCCTAGAAGGCCATATTGACAGTCTTGAAAGGTGTAGTGTCTGTGGCACATCTCGTATCTATGTAGTATTGTAATAGTGGTCCGTAGATAGGCAGTTGTCCTGATCACACCGCTGGCGTGTGTTTGTCTCCGTCTGTCTGGGGACAGTAATATGCTTTTAGATTGCTCACACTCCATACAATCCCTATCAGCATCTTTTCCATTGCTGATGATGTCACCCACCTAGAAGTATGCCTCTGGGAGTGCTGTGTCCTAGTAATCTCACTAGCATGTTCTGTAACTGCATAATGCTGTAGTGTGATTAGGTCTGTGTTCTAATCTCAGGCGTGCCAATTGTGTGCGTGTGTGTTTCCGTCTGCCTGGGGACAGAATAATGCTTTTAGACTGCTCACACTCCATACAATCCCTATCAGTGTCTTTTCCATTGCTGATGATGTCACCCATCTAGAAGTATGCCTCTGGGAGAACTGTGTCCCAGTAATCTCGGTAGCATGTTCTGCAACTATGCAATGCTGTAGTGTGATAAGGTAGTTAGGTCTGTGTTCTAATCCCCGCCATGCCAACTGTGTGTGTTTCCATCTGCCTGGGGAC
>NC_056739.1:354943160-355080660 GCF_019279795.1 Protopterus annectens
GTTGAGCCTCATGTTTAGGAAAATTCTGTTCATTCAGGGCATCATCAGATTCGAAGTGAGTACTGGCATTATTTTGATCGTCCTCTGGCTGCCGAATATCTTCGTTCATTATCCCTTGTCCTTCTTCCTGCTGTTCCAAAGTCACACTACAAGATGCTTGTGGAGCAATAAAGTATACGCTCAGTTTTGGTACTTTTTTCAGCAGTTCACTTTCTGCAACCTCTTTCTGTCTCTCTCGCTTTCACGCTGAGCCACTAAGCTTTTTCTTGCCACCATCGCGGGAATTCATACTCATCCTTCTGTCTGGATGCAAAACAGTCAGAGCAACATACAACTATGCCAAATCAGATGCTTTGTGAAAGAAAAATACTGTGTTACCACCATACATTTTACTACCAAGGTCCCTGTGCAAAACAGTCAGAGCAACATACCACTATGCCATATCAGCTGCTTTGTGAAAGTGAGGAAGACAGAAATTTAAATGGCTAGAGAGAATGAAAAGGTGAAAATGGAACATTGATGCCTAAAGAATATTCTGCAAACTGTCTGCTACCCCTGTCCTAAATCCTATTGTTCCCAATAGATGTTACCCAGCCATGCAGTAACATCTGGCTGCCACAGGACATAGTTTTGAATTTATATGACTCTCCTTCCCTGAAATCCATCAGGTAATGCACAGAATTCACTAAAAAAAAATAACAATAATGTAATTTTGCATGTAACTTTCAGGATCTCAAAATCAAACAAAAGGAAATAAAACACCAAAAAACATTTCTACTTCTTTCCACTGAAATCATATATCTTATTTTGCATGATATATTATTTATTTATGTATTTGTTTATTTTTCAATATTGTGGAAAACCTTTGTCAATCAGGGTCCAAACTGTATATGTGTTCTGAAGGATACAATGATTTCAGAATTGAGACTAAACTATTACTAGGCATAAGCCAGGAAAATTTTTTAACACTTGGTATCTGCTGGTTTGATCCCCCTTCACACTCAGGGAGGTAACAAAAACACCACGGAATTTTTCACTTTGCAGGTTCTAGGCTAGTGGTACACATTTTAAACACAGATGACACATATGCATGAAAATACAAATATTGACACTAACCTCAGAGAAGGCGGCTGGAGATATAGGCATTGCAACTTTATAATACATTAAAAGAAATACAGTAAGAACCTTAAACCTGAACCACAAGAACTATTCTGTGCATACTGAGGTGTCAGTCTCTTCTCTGAGGAAAAAAAAATCCCATACTTGTTACTGGTGCATTACAACATTTCCCATTTTTTTAATTACGTTTCACCAAAAACGTTTTTCAGTGTGTACCTTACACGTGTTCAAATATACATACAAAAACCCATCCTAAAAGTCGTAATATAACATATTTTTAAAACATGCTGTTGCGCCATCCTTTCAGTGGTCCTGTTCACACGACTAACTTGTATGTGTATGTTTCAACAGGCCCTCTATTTCTGGAAGGTGGGGGGCACACTAGACTATGGAAAGGGTATGCACAGAGAGAATGAATACCCAGAAAAAAACAAATAAATGTACTTCAGCTGAAGAAGGGAAACGATCCCCACACAACATTTAACACCATGTCTTCCCATGTTTATGCCCCTCCCCCATCCTTCCACAAAAACGAGTAATACATGATGTCCTTTGCAGCACTACTACCTTTAACCAGGGGAACAACTATGAATGGTATGGTCATATATGCATAAAGTACATTACAACAGGCAGCCGAAGGTGACCATTCGTTAGAGTAAAAGATGCTGCAGTCTGGGCAGACTGTATCCTCTCTCCCCCAATCCACACAGCATCCATTGGACTATACTCTGACCCTTCAGATCATTTCTGGGCTCATACAGCAGAACCACTGCAATGCAGCTGCAGGAAAACTGAGGAAGGGGTAAAGAAGGGGGCCACCAACTTACAGATGGGATCGCATTCATCGTGCCAGTGTCTTTTCCTTTCCTAAAATTTATCTTATTCTCGGGTATGTTTGACAGTTAAAAAACACTGAACAACAGGTGTTCTGACCACTGTTTAAGAAAATGGTAAATCATAACAACTAAGACCTGCCAAATAGTTGTAACTTTTGCTTCAAAACCATTTCCCCGTTGCTCTGCCTCTCTCTTAGGGGGGCCCCCGACACACACATACACACACACACACACACACACACACACACACACACACACACACACACACACACACACACACACACACACACACACACACCTGACCAAGCAAACCCAGCGATCAACACACAGCCCTTCACCTACCTAGCCCAGCGACCGACCCAACAGCAAGCCACAGACTGATCCGCAAGACCAAGCGACCGACCAAACAGCAAGCAAGCTACAGACGCACCCGAACAAACAGACCGATCCATGAAGAAGCGACTGAACAACAGCAAGCAATCCCACAATCCAAACACCTACCTGAAGCTGAAGCCTGCGCACTGAAAAAGTCCTGCGAGAGCAGCTCAGTCCTCCTCATTGGTCCTGACTGCGGCTGAAGCAATCCGGACCTCCTCTGTTCTCCATGTCCATGTGTCCATATCAGGACTGCTGGCAAGGCAGTCTGGGATCGCTCACTGTTTTTATGTTTTACAGATTTTTTTTTTTTTGTTATTTTCTAAGTGGGAGGGCTGCAGTCTGATAGGATGAGCCGCTCCTGCCCAAAGTGCCCCCTACCGCTTGGCGCCCTGAGGCAACTGCCTCACTTCGCCTCTTGTAGTTACATCACTGCTTACACAGCAGGCATCCATTCTCCTGTTGGGAAAACTGCACTACTACACTTGCAACATTCCCTATTCCCTACTGCTCTAGACCCGTGTTGCATGTTTACTCACTCCAAGGATATTCAGAACTCCAAAGCTTATAGTCCTGGCACATATGTGTTTTTGATTGTCAGGTTGTTCATGTGGTCATCCAGGTTTAGGCTTGTCTGACTGGAGACCAGAACTGCCCTGTACCCGTTTAAAAGTCAGAATTAGCACGAGGACAGAGTTCATTCCAATGTTAACATTCTACCTGTGTTTACAGGTGCAGGGGTTTGGACACCTCTGACCAGATTATTATGTCGGCACTACATAATATGGGGTGGGGGGGTTCCACTGGTGTTTCCCTTCACATTCATTACAAATGCTTTATTGTGATCATGTTCATTCATTTATATATATATATATATATATATATATATATATCTCTGTCACCTACATACCTATTTACATTTCCCATACAGTTGAATGTCCGCCACGCATCCCCGCTGCCTTTAACTCCCTGTATCCGAAGGATATTATTCTGGCCATCACATAAAATTAGCGACCCTTACATGGCTTGGACCCAGAAACAGACACACATTAGTCACCGGTTTAACCACTACACCATCCGTGGTACATTCAGCATGGATGGCAGTTAGGATATATGACTTCACTACAGGTATTCAACAGTACTGGCAACAAATGTGACAGTTGGTTGGTGTACATATGTGCATGGAACTCTCAACCACTCAAGGACTAATTTCAACAGGGACAAGGCAAGGGCAAATCAGGGATAATCACAGACACTTTTATAATATTAGTACTATTAACTTGGAACGTGTTGACAGATTCAGAGCATATGTATTAATACTTATTTTCTGAAGTTAAAAGCGTCTATTACTCTTAATTATTGTCATTATTCATTCAAGTGTCATTCAACACCTTTCCTCCAAAGGTCACTGGTTTTAGGAGGGATTAAGAGGCTGGCCAGTTATTGTGCGAATGCTCTGACCATTGGTAGGATTGCCACATTTTCATATGTCCAGGATGGGATATATTTGGGACACACCAGATTTTTCAGGCCAACACATACCCACGGACAGTACAGGGTTTACAACTTTAATTATTTTCATAGATGAGAGCTTATTCTTGTAGCAGTTTAGTTGCTTATTCTGTTTCTTGTAAGATTTATGTATTTTACATACAGAAATAACTGTTTTAGGCAACTGTTACATGAAATATGGTACATAGTTATTTCCTACAATCACAGGACATTTGCCATTGTATCATTCTTGGTCAGGACACACCTTCCCAAACAGGGACTGTCCCTCACAAAGTGGGACAGGAGGTACCCTTCTTACGTCAGTGCCTTAATCACCCTATATCCAACTGCCACTATGCGAATGTGTAAAATTATATTTTCTCGATAATTCATGTGGGGAGCTGTGCATCATGGTCAGGTGTTTAATCCCGGGTAGTAGGTTCTGCATGACCGGCTGGAGGCTAAGCAGTCTCGTGAGCCACTATTGCACATACAACTTGTGTCCAGATGTCGACAGGAGTGGACATCGTGTCATGATACCAAATCTGATGTTTACACAGGATACTTGTCCCATGAGGGATATCCAAAAATTGAACAAGCCAATAACCTTCGATTTTTTTGGATATACGAAAATTTGATAGGGTTTTACATGCAAGGGATACATAGTTTGCAATCCTGACACTGCCTAGGGTGATACTGCCTACTAGATATGAGTAGTAGTCACTATGTGCAGATATGGCTGTGCCAAGCTAGCAGCCCGAGTATGGCTGGATTTGGTGGATGTTCAGGAATGGGGGGGGGGGGGTTGTGTGCTGTAGAGGGGATGATGGGTATTCAATTATGCATCCAGGTGTGTTGTAATTGGATGGCTCAGTCCCATCCAGACCATTATGTGGGTATGTGCCGGTGACATTTCTGTACATGTGTATCGCACATTTTAATATTCATATGTTTGTGTGATTGCGTTCTACAGTATGATCTGTCAGGTTGTGTTGCGGATGTGTATGTTTGTTCTTTGTGTTTCTTTCTGATTCACCCACTGCTCCCTCATACACCTCCAGTTCACCTATTGTGTATCCAACACAGTCTCCCCTTTGTGGATTATTACATTACCCGTCCCCCCACACCCATATTCCACGCACTCCATCCCTTCTCTGGTTGATGGCCCATGGCATGGTCAAGGGAACACATTGCATACACTACATATCTCTGGTATCTGTATGGTTGCGAGGACTACCCTAGCATTTTTCACCTTCCATATGTTGTACATCATTCACATAGGTACACGCAAATACTTATCTTTCATGACATGGTAGGTAGACCCGGGTAACACCCGTTCGTCTTTGACCCATCCGGACAAGGATGGCTTGGACCGCAAATGGGCAGATTTTGGCCGAATGCTCTGACCATTGGTAGGGTTGTCACCTTTTCATATGGCCAGGATGGGATATATTCCGAACACACATCAGATTTTACAGGCCAACACATACCCACGGACAATACCATGGATAGTACTTTTGTTTTATGTCTATATGTAGGCTTATTGTTGTAGCAGTTTAGATGCTTCTTCTGTTTCGTTTACTTGCTTATTCTATTTCTTGTAACATGTAGGTATGTTACATATGGAAATAACTATTGTATGTGACTATTACATGAGATGTGGGACATAATTATGTCATACGGTTGCAGGATATTTTACATTTATAATGGTTTTGGTATGGACACAACTGCCCAGATGGGTACTGTCCCTCACATTGTGGGACAGGTGGTAACTCTGACCATTGGGCTAGACTTAGCTATTGGCAGCACGCTAACATAATGCGTTTTGCTTCCACTTGGTATAACTATCAACACTGCATTAGAATACGGCCACGGGGTTTTAAATGTCATTTGTTCAGGGATGGAGACTCAATATTCAGCTACGTGCATTTGTGTTGGCTTCTTATTTTTGTGTTCGCAAGAACTGACTTGCATGCTTTGCATACGTTTCAGTATCCTCGGACACTGACAGGTGTGATTACTATTGCAGGCAGGCTGTAATATTCAGCATTTTAGGTTGCACGTAAACAGCCGACATGTCCACGCCTCCGTGCGGCACTTCGACACACCCCATGCACTCGCGCACGTTTCCTATGCACGTGGATGTGGCGGCACGGTCGGTGCAAGCATAACGCCAGCCTTGCGCCGAGCTTCATGAATCCTGGGGAGTGTTTTCATCAGTTAAAAACAGACTTCATCAGATATAGCAAGTTAAGTAATGCTGCTTGTTAAATAGTGAACCTCATTTTGGTCAACCAATAAGAAAATTACATTACCATTCAAAAAATTAGAATATATATCTCTGTTAAAAAAAATCCTTTAAAAATGTTAATAAATAGCAATATAATCAAAGAAAATAATATTAAAAGCCTATTGCATGAAAGATGTTACATAAAATATTTCAGTGGGTTCAACTTTGTGTGTTGAAAGAAGTAAATATAATCTAAATAAAATCCTCACAGCCAAAAGCTTAATCAAAAATCTCTGTCTAGTGTCGTAAGTATGCAATTACATTTGTACTTTTTATAACTTTGCAGCTCTCTGTTTTAGCAGTAGAACAATGGAGATGTCATTTAATCCTGGAGGCTTATTTGCCTCAAGTACAACCTGCCAATATAATTCCTTAAATTCTATGGTCGTTTCCCAAATTTTGGATCAATTAAGAGCTGATAGGAATGTAAGAGTAATGAAACTGGACAAGAGAGGAGGGATTGTCATCATGGACAAATTGATCTATGAAAGTAAAATGTTAACTGTGTTAAATGACGATGATAAATATATTTCTGCCTCTAGAAATGAGATAAATATAGCCTATAACAGGATAGACTTGGCCCTTAATGACATGTTACTAGATGGTTCTGTTAGTTTTAGTACATTTTCCTACCTTAAGAATGATAAACCCAGAATACCCTCTATTTTTGGGATACTGAAAATACACAAGGATATAGAAGAACTACCTTTGAAGTTGATTGTTTCAGCAGAAATGTCAAAAACAGAACCACTAGCCAAGTTTGTAGATTTTAAAGCGAAAAATCTTTGCTTAAATGAGAATACAGTCCTGAAGGACTCACACCAGACTTATTCAACAAGGACATCCTCTTTGTAACTATTGACATAGTTGACTTATTTAGTGTTATACCTCATGATATTTGCCTTAAATGGTTTGAAGAAGCCTTGGCTACAAGAGGTGTTTTAACAAATAATGATTTTTGTGTTTGAATTGATCTAATGGACCTCGTTCTTAAAAATAACTATATCTACTTCGAAGGGGAATTTTTTCACCAGTTGAAGGGCATTGCTATGGAGGCAAGTTGTCCCCTACCTATGCAAACATAGTTCTGTTTACTCTGTCACATATCATCTACTCAGAGGCAATCTCTGCTTAACATACAAGGCCATGTCAAACCCACAGCTGTTGGACATGCTACACTTAAAGAAATCCCAATCCCTCAGAGCCACATGCTCCAGGGATCTAAACCTTGTCATCACAATAAACAAAACATGCTGGAGGGATAGGTTCCTGACCCAGAGACTCCCCAGACTCTGGAATAGATTGCCCATACATGTCAAGCAGAGTGCCTCTTTGGTCCTCTTCAAAAGGAACCTTGACGATTGGATGGGAGAAAGGAAATTCACCCCGGGGATCACGTCAGTCGCCCTGCTAGACAGGGGTCCAGGGAAGTAAATAGTGTGGGAAAAAATAGCCAGGGAATTGTTCTGGCTAGGCTTGTATAGGCCCTAGGGCTGATAGCCTAGTACCAACCTATGAACCTATGAACCTATGTTTATGTGGGAACAAAAATTCATATTTGAATCACAATACACGCCTTGCTGGTCCCTCTATAAGAGATACCTGGATGATATCTGCCTTTTTTGGGTAGACAACAGAGAGAAGTTGAGTCCATTGACTATATCCAGAACATGACCAACTTTTTCAGGTTCACATATGACATCAATGCAGACAAAGTCGACTATCTGGATGTTACTATCCATAAACTGGATAATAAGTTTAAGTCCACCATTCATAGGAAAAAAACTTTTTCCAACTCCTTCCTCTATTTTTCAAGTACGCACCCTATGTACCAGAAGAGAGGAATAGTCAAAGGAGAAATGGTAAGGGCTAGTAGAATGTGTTCACTGGATATAGACTTTGAAATTGAACTTTTATTGTTAGAAAATATGTTCCTGGAATGTGGATACTTCTCAGTCCTAATTAAAGAAATCAGAGATGAAGTCATTAAGCAGAGGGCTGAGAAATTTGCCCCCATTTTGGGTATTAAGAATACTGGGGGTGGGGGGTGACATTCTTAAACCATTTAATAATGAGAACGTCAACCACTACCAGAGGGTTTTTTTACTGAATATAATGGTGATGCCAACCTTATTAGAAAAATAGTTCTAAGTGAATGTGACAAATTTATAAGGTTGACTGATATTAGTAAATTGCATAATAAGACAGTGGACATGACTAAAAGGAAAGGCACATATAAATGTGGTGCATGTCAACAGTGCCAGTATATCTCCAACAAAGAAAACATTTTTATTAGTAGTCGTATTAAGTTTGTAGAAGGTAATCTTTATTCCAACTGTAACACCTCAAGATTGATATATTTAGCTCAATGTAAACCATGTGGAGCATTTTATGTAGGAAAAACTGAGTGGACACTTAAGAGGAGAGTTTATGAACACTATTACAACATACGCAATAACAACATTAATAAATGAGGTTTGGCAACAAACCAAGGTGTCCTGGGACATCTTCATCTTGTCATGGTTCTTCTGTTTGGTTTCCACCTCCATTGAGTTGCCAGCAGCCGGGCTTTCATTTTGTAGTGAAGTCACGTCTGTGGTGCAGCAGGGGTTGCTGCGAGTCAATGCGGAGCAGATGCAGTTGGATGATGAGGAGTGCTGGGCACAGTGGGGGATGGATGGCAGTGTGGTTGAAGGCCATTCCTGCTGGTGGGAGCAGTTTTTGGGATGTGTTTGATAACTGGGCGGGGAGTGTGTACCGACAAAGCGTCTGTTTGATCGGTGTGATTTAAATGTAGTAAAGGTATGATTGGTAAAAAAAAAAAAGAAGAGGTAAAGGTGAAGTTAATGAAACAGTAAGAAGAGGTAAAGGTAAACCATATTTGTTTAGGAATAGTGAGAATATGGTGAAGAATGATAATAAAAATGTTAATAAACATAGGGTAACTATTCAATATTCAAATATGAATAATAGAATTAGAAATGTTATAGAGAAAAACTGGGGTATATTGACTACTGATGAAAGAATAACCCGAATAGTGGGTGATAGACCCAGTTTCTCCTATAAGAATATGAAATCTTTAAAGAGGTTATTGTGTTATGAAAATAGGAGTGATAAAAGGGGTTTGGAGACAAATAGACAGGGCACACTTCCATGTAGAAGCTGTAATTATTGTATATATTTATCAGGAAGCAAGTCTTTCACACATCCTGATACAGGACGTGAACATACATTTGATTTCTATGCTGACTGTAAGTCTAGGAATCTAGTGTATCTAGCCGTTTGCCAAATTTGTACAAGTTTTTATGTAGGCAAAACAAATAGGAGCCTAAAGGAGCGTATTAGGGAACATTTGTATGCCATTAGTAAGGGAGATGAACATAACGCTTTAGCACGACATACAACAAAATATGGTAAAGTACATAAATTTAATTTTAATGTTATTGAATTGATAAAAGAAACTAATAGGTTAGGGAATATAAGGAATTTTACTGAAGAACGTGAAAATAGATGGATTATTAGGTTGCAGAGTCACAGGGGACATGGTTTAAATGAGAAGGTTTCTCTTAAACCATTTCTAGCAGCGCGCCCCTGTGCACATTAGTTTACTATAATAGTTTACTATAAATGTATATTTATAGTTTATTAGTATTTATGTAGATGTACACACATATGTATATCAATAGATATTTTATTCTATTATATTTATATATTTATTGTTAAAGAATGTATGCGTTTTTTTTTTTTTTTTACTTCTATAGTAATGTGCTTATGTGTATGAAGTTAAAAATGAAGTTGTTGCTTTAAGTCTCTTTTTTTAAAATTTTCTCTAACAAATTGATTAATGATTCAATTAAGTTGTAATTAATTAAATTGATTGTATTATAAATGAGAGTTTAGATAGCAGTGGTTTTAAGTCTGAAGAAGCGTTCTAGTAACGTGAAAGCGCTTACTTATTTTTGTTACTGCAGTTTGTGATTTTATACGATCATTAAATCGTTGGTTTGATTCTTATTGCTGTGGTGAGCCTCATTCAGTTCGTTTGGATATATGTGTTTATGCTCTGCTGAGGCTCTTCATCCGTGAGCTGTCTTGTTTGAGATATTTTTGGCTTCTTATTTTTGTGTTCGCAAGAACTGACTTGCATGCTTTGCATACGTTTCAGTATCCTCGGACACTGACAGGTGTGATTACTATTGCAGGCAGGCTGTAATATTCAGCATTTTAGGTTGCACGTAAACAGCCGACATGTCCACGCCTCCGTGCGGCACTTCGGCACGCCCCATGCACTTGCGCACGTTTCCTATGCACGTGGATGTGGCGACACGGTCGTGCAAGCCTAACGCCAGCCTTGCGCCGAGCTTCATGAATCCTGGGGAGTGTTTTCATCAGTTAAAAACAGACTTCATCAGATATAGCAAGTTAAGTAATGCTGCTTGTTAAATAGTGAACCTCATTTTGGTCAACCAATAAGAAAATTACATTACCATTCAAAAAATTAGAATATATATCTCTGTTAAAAAATCCTTTAAAAATGTTAATAAATAGCAATATAATCAAAGAAAATAATATTAAAAGCCTATTGCATGAAAGATGTTACATAAAATATTTCAGTGGGTTCAACTTTGTGTGTTAAAAGAAATAAATAAAATCTAAATAAAAATCCTCACAGCAACAGCTTGATCAAAAATCTCTGTCTAGTGTCGTAAGTATGCAATTACATTTGTACTTTTTATAACTTTGCAGCTCTCTGTTTTAGCAGTAGAACAATGGAGATGTAATTTAATCCTGGAGGCTTATTTGCCTCAAGTACAACCTGCCAATATAATTCCTTAAATTCTATGGTCGTTTCCCAAATTTTGGATCAATTAAGAGCTGATAGGAATGTAAGAGTAATGAAACTGGACAAGAGAGGAGGGATTGTCATCATGGACAAATTGATCTATGAAAGTAAAATGTTAACTGTGTTAAATGACGATGATAAATATATTTCTGCCTCTAGAAATGAGGTAAATATAACCTATAACAGGATAGACTTGGCCCTTAATGACATGTTACTAGATGGTTCTGTTAGTTTTAGTACATTTTCCTACCTTAAGAATGATAAACCCAGAATACCCTCTATTTTTGGGATACTGAAAATACACAAGGATATAGAAGAACTACCTTTGAAGTTGATTGTTTCAGCAGAAATGTCAAAAACAGAACCACTAGCCAAGTTTGTAGATTTTAAAGCGAAAAATCTTTGCTTAAATGAGAATACAATCCTGAAGGACTCACACCAGACTTATTTAACAAGGACATCCTCTTTGTAACTATTGACATAGTTGACTTATTTAGTGTTATACCTCATGATATTTGCCTTAAATGGTTTGAAGAAGCCTTGGCTAAAAGAGGTGGTTTAACAAATAATGATTTTTGTGTTTGAATTGATCTAATGGACCTTGTTCTTAAAAATAACTATATCTACTTCGAAGGGGAATTTTTTCACCAGTTGAAGGGCATTGCTATGGAGGCAAGTTGTGCCCTACCTATGCAAACATAGTTCTGTTTACTCTGTTGCATATCGTCTACTCAGAGGCAATCTCTGCTTAACATACAAGGCCATGTCAAACCCACAGCTGTTGGACATGCTACACTTAAAGAAATCCCATCCTCAGAGCCACACGCTCCAGGGATCTAAACCTTGTCATCACAATAAACAAAACATGCTGGAGGGATAGGTTCCTGACCCAGAGACTCCCCAGACTCTGGAATAGATTGCCCATACATGTTAAGCAGAGTGCCTCTTTGGTCCTCTTCAAAAGGAACCTTGACGATTGGATGGGAGAAAGGAAATTCACCCCAGGGATCACGTCAGTCGCCCTGCTAGACAGGGGTCCAGGGAAGTAAATAGTGTGGGAAAAAATAGCCAGGGAATTGTTCTGGCTAGGCTTGTATAGGCCCTAGGGCTGATAGCCTAGTACCAACCTATGAACCTATGAACCTATGTTTATGTGGGAACAAAAATTCATATTTGAATCACAATACACACCTTGCTGGTCCCTCTATAAGAGATACCTGGACGATATCTGCCTTTTTTGGGTAGACAACAGAGAGAAGTTGAGTCCATTGACTATATCCAGAACATGACCAACTTTTTCAGGTTCACATATGACATCAATGCAGACAAAGTCGACTATCTGGATGTTACTATCCATAAACTGGATAATAAGTTTAAGTCCACCATTCATAGGAAAAAAACTTTTTCCAACTCCTTCCTCTATTTTTCAAGTACGCACCCTATGTACCAGAAGAGAGGAATAGTCAAAGGAGAAATGGTAAGGGCTAGTAGAATGTGTTCACTGGATATAGACTTTGAAATTGAACTTTTATTGTTAGAAAATATGTTCCTGGAATGTGGATACTCCTCAGTCCTAATTAAAGAAATCGGAGATGAAGTCATTAAGCAGAGGGCTGAGAAATTTGCCCCCATTTTGGGTATTAAGAATACTGGGGGTGGGGGGTGACATTCTTAAACCATTTAATAATGAGAACGTCAACCACTACCAGAGGGTTTTTTTTACTGAATATAATGGTGATGCCAACCTTATTACAAAAATAGTTCTAAGTGAATGTGACAAATTTATAAGGTTGACTGATATTAGTAATTTGCATAATAAGACAGTGGACATGACTAAAAGGAAAGGCACATATAAATGTGGTGCATGTCAACAGTGCCAGTATATCTCCAACAAAGAAAACATTTTTATTAGTAGTCATAATAAGTTTGTAGAAGGTAATCTTTATTCCAACTGTAACACCTCAAGATTGATATATTTTGCTCAGTGTAAACCATGTGGAGCATTTTATTTAGGAAAAACTGAGTGGACACTTAAGAGGAGAGTTTATGAACACTATTACAACATACGCAATAACAACATTAATAAATGAGGTTTGGCAACAAACCAAGGTGTCCTGGGACATCTTCATCTTGTCATGGTTCTTCTGTTTGGTTTCTGCCTCCATTGAGTTGCCAGCAGCCAGGCTTTCATTTTGTAGTGAAGTCACGTCTGTGGTGCAGCAGGGGTTGCTGCGAGTCAATGCGGAGTGGCTGCAGTTGGATGATGAGGAGTGCTGGGCACAGTGGGGGATGGATGGCAGTGTGGTTGAAGGCCATTCCTGCTGGTGGGAGCAGTTTTTGGGATGTGTTTGATAACTGGGCGGGGAGTGTGTACCGACAAAGTGTCTGTTTGATCGGCATGATTTAAATGTAGTAAAGGTATGATTGGTAAAAAAAAAAAGAAGAAAAAGGGATGAAAGACAGGTCAGCATTTTGGTTGCAGTTCCGATGCAGTCATGTATGTTGCTGGGGAGGTCTGTGCATTGAGAGTTATTCGGTGTTTGTTGTTGTGTGGTTGATTTGAGCATCAGTGTTCCACACCGTGGTGTTTGTTGAAGGGTGTAGGTGACTCGAGTGTTTCCTTGCTGTTGTCAGCAGTTGGGGAGATGTCCACTTTTCATTCTCGTGGTGGCTTTTACATCCTCGCAGTCCTGCAGCTTTGGGTGGTCAGAAATGCCTGATACTCTGGGGTGGGATGGGTTTTCTCAGAGGCTGTGACTTTCATTTGTCCTTTGCGGTTGTTTCATTGGTGGTTTAGTGTGTCCTGAGCTGTGAGAGGCTTTGAATTTCAGGTTGGATTTTTCGTTTTAGTTTTGTTGGTGACCTAGCATTTCACGGGCTTTTAGGAGTTTGATGTTACTCCAGACTGAGGGGAGGTGAATAGATACATGCGCAATGGCAGTGGGGGACTGTTCCAACCTTACTTAATGGTTAACATTGTATGTGGGTGAGTGGTGAGGGGCATGTGTGATAGGTTTTCCGTTTAATTCCTCCCTTAGGTTTTGTTTCCTTATTGGTGCTCTGTTTTTTTATGTGACCATTGAAGGGTTGAGTTTTCAATTAGATGCATGCTGAATGGTCTGTTAGTGGTTAGGGGCAGGTGTGATCGGCTTTGCAGCTCAGTCAAAAAAAAAAAAAAGTAAATGTAGTTCGTTATGCGCAGATACAATAAATGTATAGGGCGGTAGGCAAGCGGGAGGGTTGAGTGCTCAGTTAGCAAACAAAATGGCTTAGCTCTTCACTGATTCTTTTCCCCTTCATCATGGTGCTGTTGCTCCTTAAAACTTTGTCATTCTCTAATGACTCACAAGGATGATCCGAGGAGTGAGAGCAACACGTGGCAATATGCATTGAGTTGTTCATTATTATGAAATACAACATTTTATAGCAAAACCAGCTTTTCCATTTTTTTTTCTTTCTTTGATCTCGCATTACCCTACTAGAAGAAGCAACAACCCCTCACAAGTAGGTAAAAGTGTAACACAAGTATCCCGAAATGTCTATCATGACTTGCTAACCTCAGTCTTAAGTGATTAGCCTCTACCACCCACAATGCTGTGACACAAGAACTGAAATATGAAGATGCTATGAAACTCCCTCTACCTCAAAGCACAGAACCATGAACCAAATATGGACATGCTCCAAAACTCACCCTACCTAAAAGCTCAGAACCATGCACACCTTCCCCCCTTTACCATTTTTAATACAGCAAGGCAGAAGCCCCTCCTACTAGACCACCACCTATTAAACAAGAACATCAAGCCACAAGACTGAGCTGCAAAGTCGATCACACCTGCCCCTAACCACTAACAGACCATACCGCATGCATCTAATTGAAAACTCAACCCTTCAATGGTCACATAAAAAAACAGAGCACCAATAAGGAAACAAAACCTAAGGGAGGAATTAAACGGAAAACCTATCACACATGCCCCTCACCAAAAAAAAAAAAAAAAAAAAAAAAATTTGCACTTCATCTGCCTTACTGTATTTGTGTTTCTTCCTACTTTATTACCTTATTTTGCTTTTGCCTCTTTTAAAAGTACTCAATTAAATTTATTCTGCTGCCTTTATTACTGCTTGTTAGTAGCCTGATTAAATTGTAACTGTTATTCTAAGGCCCTTGGTTTAAGCACTTGGGCTTCAAACCAGTTGTTTTACATTAAGAAGGTTTGTGGTCTGCACTGTTGTGGCAGGACAAGGTAGCGTACATCCTTCTAAGTTGGGAACTGCTGATTGAAGGCTCAGTGTCTGTTATTCTAAAAGTGTATTAGTTCCAGGTTAAGGACTTGGGCTTCAGGCCAGTTATTTTACATTAAGAAGGTTTGTAGTCTGCACTCTTGTGGGAGGAGAGGCTAGATTCTGCCCTTCTGAGCTGGGAATGTCTGGTTAAAGGCTTATTGCGCATGCTTACTTGAACTGTTTCTTTCTGAAATCAGTACGCCTTGTTTGCTGTAGCATAGCCTAGATTCAGGCCGGCTGGATCTAGCTTTGTTTTTATGAACTGTGCACTGACCCAGGCCATCTTTTTTGGAGAAGGTTTCTCTGTACCCTAGTGGCCGGACTGTGCAGTTAGAACTTGTCTGATTGAAGACTGCTGGAACAGGGCTCAGCTTTAAGCTTTTTAACTGATTAATTGGGTAAAGTGTTGTTTTGATTGTATCTGCTCTATTTTCTGAAAAAAAAAATTATATACTTGTTTCCCACCTTTCGGAACTAGTATAGTCCTGTTTTCAGGTTATTGCTGAATCCAGGGCTGTGTTACAAATTTCTGTGTTGCCATTACCTTACTTGGATAGAAGGAAGTTTCTCTGTTCACCTGTGAGAGAGGGGAGCTATGTGCAGCCTATCTGTCCCTGGAGGAGTGGTTTCAGCCCAGAAGTTAGTAGTTTATTGGCCATTTTGGGCTAATTTCTATCTCTTTCACTTCCCTGCTATAAAAACCTCATTTGCACAGTTTTTTACGCTTGTATTCCACTCAGCAAGTGCATTCCAGGTGTTCTCCAGAGTCTACAGCAGCAGAGAGACAAAAGAGTGACTTTGGAGTGATTAAGTATCACTTTTCTGCTTTTCTTGCTGTCTTAACTAATTCCACCTAAAACGCCAGTTTTTTTTTTTACCGAATCTGTGATTTAAAAAGTTTGTTATTGCATACAACTCCGCACAGCTCCTAGTGGTGTCCTGCAGAGTGATACAGGCAACAGAGAGACCCAAGAGAGACTTTTCCAAATTTAAGTATTTTTTCTCTGTTTTTTTGCTCTGACTGACTTTTCCTGCCTAAAAGGTGAATTTCTAACTGATCTGTGCTTCAAAAAGTTTAAATTGCATTTGCCTTCTGCTTTTTACAGTTTTTGCACTTGTTTTATATCAATTTAAGTCATTTTTGTATTGCATAACTGTTGTAGGCTACACACTAAAGTGCGCTAGCCTGTTTATAGCATTTACAGTGTTTTCTGTGTGTTTTTCTGCTATTTCCTGAAAAAAACAAAAACAAAAAAAATTCTCTTTTCCCGTCTTTGCTGAACTAGATTAGTCCAGATTTCAGGTTTTGCTGAATTCCGGACTGTGGTACAGTTTCCTGTGTTGCCCATATCCTTACTTGGATAGGGGGAAGCTTCTCTGTTCACCAGTGAGAGTGGGGAGCTTTGAGCAGCCTATCTGTCCCTGGAGGAGTGGTCTCAGCCCTGAAACTTGTGGCATATTGGCCGTTTTGGGTCAATTCCTATCTCTTTCAGTTTCCCTGCTTTAAAACCCGCATTTGTGCGGTTTTGCACCAGTATACAACTCCGCACAGCTCCTCGTGGTGTCCTGCAGAGTGATACAGGCAACAGAGAGACCCAAGAGAGACTTTTCCAGATTTAAGTATTTTTTCTCCGGTTTTTTTTTTTGCTCCAACTGCCTTTTCCCGCCTAAAAAGCGAATTTCTAACTGATCTGTGCTTTAAAAAGTTTAAATTGCATTTTACTTCTGCTTTTTACAGTTTTTGCACTTGTTTTATATCAATTTAAGTCATTTTTGTATTGTATAACTGTTGTAGGCTACACACCAAAGTGCACTAGCCTGTTTATAGCATTTACAGTGTTTTCTGTGTGTTTTTCTGCTGTTTCCTGAAAAAGAAAAAAAAAAAGAATTCTCTTTAGCCACCTTTGCTGAGCTAGATTAGTCCAGATTTCAGGTTTTGCTGAATTCTCGACTGTGGTATAGTTTCCTGTGTTGCCCATATCCTTACTTGGATAGGAGGAAGCTTCTCTGTTCACCAGTGAGAGTGGGGAGCTTTGAGCAGCCTATCTGTCCCTGGAGGAGTGGTCTCAGCCCTGAAACTAGTAGCTTATTGGCCGTTTTGGGTCAATTCCTATCTCTTTCAGTTTCCCTGCTTTAAAACCCGCATTTGCGCGGTTTTGCACCAGTATACAACTCCGCACAGCTCCTCATGGTGTCCTGCAGAGTGATACAGGCAACAGAGAGACCCAAGAGAGACTTTTCCAGATTTAAATATTTTTTTTCTCTGTTTATTTGCTCCGACTGCCTTTTCCCGCCTAAAAAGTAAATTTCTAACTGATCTGTGCTTTAAAAAGTTTAAATTGCATTTGCCTTCTGCTTTTTACAGTTTTGCACTTGTTTTATATCAATTTAAGTCGTTTTTGTATTGTATAACTGTTGTAGGATACACACTAAAGTGCGCTAGCCTGTTTATAGCATTTACAGTGTTTTCTGTGTGTTTTTCTACTGTTTCCTGAAAAAAAAAATATTATCTTTTCCCCGCTCTGGGTCATTTCCTATCTCTTTCAGTTTCCCTGCTTTAGAACCCGCATTTGTGCAGTTTTGCACAATTTTGTGCATAGCCGAGCATCGGGCAGCGCTGCTTAAACGGGTTTAAACTATTCCCGGCTCCACAAAGTCTGCTCTTCACTTTTTATTTATTTATTTATTTATTTATTTATTTGCATTTGTTTAACCAGGATAGTCCATTGGGCTCGAAGAACCCGTTTTCAATGGAGTCCTGGGGAGAAAAGCTCCACATACAGATTAAACAAAGATGAGGATATACATATACATTACATGGAGTTAAACATTGAGAAAAAAGCTCCACATACAGATTACACAAAGGTGAGGATATACATATACATTTGATGGGGTTAAACATAGTATAGTTTATGTAATTAAACATGCAGAGATAGCCAAAAAACACAGTTTTTTTTTTTTTTTGTGTATAGAGTTAGAGTAGTATACAGGTAGGCCATGAGTAATGCTACCTGGTGTTTAGACAGTCAGAAGAGAAAAAGATACTAGAGTAAATAGTAGGTTATGAAGGGTGAGAGCAGGAGCATTCCCATGTGGAGGTTAGATAAGAGTGGAGTGATTTTTTAAAGGATGGGAGGCTTGTAATGGTACGAATAGAGGGAGGAAGGGAGTTCCATAAGCGTGCTAGTGAGAAGGACAGGAGGTTTTGTCCAGGAGGGTGGAGGGATCTATGAATTTCTATGAGATTTTGATTGTTTGATCTTAGATGTCTTTGTGTGTGGTGCATTTTAAAGGTAGAAGAGAGTGAGGGGCAGAGGGATGGCTGGAAAATCAGTTTGTGAGCATATGTGAGTTGGGTATATGAGAGGTAGTTGGGTAGTTCTAACCATTTCAGTTTGTGGAGTGGTTCACAGTGGTGTGTTGATGATTTGTTAGAAGTGGCAAATTTGGCAATTTTATTGTAACAAGAGGATAGTTTGGTTTTGAGGGAAGATTGTAGGTTAGTAAGAAGGGGTGCTCCATAGAGAAGGGAGGGTAAGAGAAATGTAGTTGAGAGAGTAATCTTGGTAGCTGAGCTGAGAAAACGATTATGACGGTAGAGCATGCCAAGTTTTTGGTGGGTTTTATTTATGTTTTGTAGTAGATGGGAATGGAATTTAAGTTTGTCATCAATTTGGACTCCTAATAGTTTGGTTTCTGATACAAGCTCGAGGGGAATGTTATTTTGGCTATAGATGGAGAATGATTTACGATCGATGTTAGTAGTTTTTGAAGGAGTAAATATCATGAGTTTGGTTTTAGCAGCATTAAGAGCTAGATGGTTGTCTTTCATCCAATTTTCAGTGGTGGAGAAGGCATCCTGGGTAAGCTTTAGTAGAGTTGGTATGGATGAGGCAGTGCAGATGATTGTGGAATCATCTGCATATTGAATAATATTAGCCTGAGGGATAGCATGATAAAAGTCATTAATGAAAATATTCAAGAGAAGGGGCCCAGAATGGAGCCTTGTGGGACACCTAGGGGTATTTAGAAAGGAGGAAGTAGCTTTTTCCACTTGACTGCTTGTTGTCTATTGGAGAGATAGCTGTTAAACCAGTTGAGTGAAGTGAGAGAAAGGTTTAGATTAGATAGTTTAGTAAGAAGTAGGTTATGGGAGATAGTATCAAAGGCCTTAGAAAGATCAAGAAGAGTGGTAGATACAATGAGTCCAGAATCTCTAGCTTTGTTCACAGTTTCAAGGAAGGATAGGAGGGCTGTCATAGTACTATGATGGGGTCTGAATCCATGTTGGGTAGGGGTTAGTCGATTGTTGTCCAAGAGGTGGGGAAGGAGTTGAAGGTGGATGCATTTCTCCAGGACTTTAGAAATGGGAGAGAGAATGGCTATGGGACGGAAATTGGAGATGTTAGTATTATTTCCACCTTTGTGTAGAGGGATAATGTAAGCTTTTTTCCAGGTTTCAGGGACAAGACCTTCTTGGATAGAGTGATTGATGAGGATACTGATAGGGAGGGCAATGGCATCAGCAGCTATACTGAGATAGTATGAGGGAATGTTGTCAGGGGCATTGGTGCATGGTTTTAATTTCTGTAGGAGTTTTCTTATGGTAGAAGTTTGAGTAGGTTTAATTGAAAAAGGGTGAGGTTGAGGTGGGGGTGAATGAGACAAAGGAGTAGGAGGGGGAGGTTGGTTGTCAGTAGAGGGGTAGGAGGTGAATTGTGTAAAAGAAAGTAAGTTTGGAAATAGAGTCTATGAAGAAAGAAAATTGAATTGTGGCAAGATCTATGTCTTGTGACTCTGGGCTGGGGTTTGGTTTCTATAGTACCAGGTTTTAAGAGTGAATTTATACCTGCCCAGAATTTTGTGGGTTAGTTTTATGATTGTCTTGAAGTTGGATAAAGTAGTTTTGCGGTCTATTGAGATAAGTTTTTACTACTGATTACGGATAGTTTTATATTGATTGAGGTTTGATGTAGATTTGTTTTTCTTGTATTGTGCCCATTTTTATCTCTGAGTCGCATGGAGGTAAGTGTATTTTTGTTAACCAGGGGTGGCTTTCCTTTTATTCTTTTGGTTATTAAGGGAGCATGATTATTTAGGATGTTTAGGAAGATAGTATTAAAGTGGGTTACTGCATTTTTGAGTGGTAGGGTTTTTAGGGAATCCAGTTAATAGATTTAAGGTTGCTGGAAAAGCTTCAGGGTTGAAGTTTTTATGGAATCTGGTAGTTGTATAGTTGTGAGTAACTTGTAAGGGAGTTGGAAGACGTCTAGTGAAGATGGGAAGATGATCACTAAGGGGTCAGGAAGGGTTCCACTGTCAGGGTAGTTATGGGGATGGGAGACTAGAATCCAGTCTAAGATGTTGCCACTTGAGAAGTCTTTGGATGGCCTAGTTATTGAGTTGATTAGTTGAGAGTATTTGAAAAGGTTGATGTTGAGGGGGTGTGTAGGTGACTGTATGGAGGACCAATTTATATTGGTATCTCCCATGATTATAGTTTCATTATAGATGTTACTTGATAGCCAGGAGAGGATGTTTTCAAGTATTGGGATATTATCTCCAAGGGTAGAGATAGAGAGAGGCTATAGAAATAGATTTGTGTGTATTCAGCTGGAGATGAGCTAGTATTAGTTCTGCATTAGAAAACTGGGGAATGATTTTGTTGTAAGGTGTTAGGTAGGGGAGGATGCGAGAGTAGAGCTACACCACCACCCTTTTTTGGGTGGGATCTGTCTGATCTAATGATTGAGTAGTTTGGTGGTAATATCTTGGCATCTTTAATGTGGGGTTTTAGCCAGGTTTCAGAAATGGCTATGATGTCAGGTTTGTTATGGAGTACCCATGCATGAAGGTTAGGGATTTTGTTTGCTAAGCTTTGTGCATTAAGAGATAATGAATAGGATGGATTTAGAATTTGAGGAGGACCTGGGTGGTTAGGTGTATATCATCAGATAAAAGTATTGCAGTTAGAAGTTGAGTTAGGAAGAAGAGGTATTTGGGTTGTTTAGTTTGAGTGGAGTGGGTAGAAGGATTAGAGGGAGATGTGGAGAATAGGGAGGGTGTGATGGTTTTATGAGGAGGAGGTGAATAGGTTGTTGTTGGGGGGGAGGTTAAAAGGTTAGAGATTGTTGTATTGTGTAGTGAGATTTGATGTGTGGATTTTATAGAAACATATAGGTTGTTGCTGGGAGGTAAAGGTTAGAGAGATTTTGGTATTGTAGGTAGAGATTTTGATGTGGAGATGAAAGGTGGTATGTAAGTGGGTAGAGTGATGATGAGAGAAGGTTTGTGTAAGAGTAAAAATAAGTGGAGGGTTAAAAGGAGTAACAGTTGAATTGGGAGGGTGGTAGAGACAACAGAGCAAAATGTGGAGGGAGACAATCAGTAAAGAGAGCGCAAACCAACAGGTAAGTCTGATGGTGGGAGAAAGGTGGACAGTATTCAGAGGAGAAAGGAAGAGAGGCAGGATGTAAGGGTAGAGGGCGCTGATAGCAGGATTCCTTGGGGAAAGAAGAAAAGGTGATAGATAAGTGTATCAGGGGACTAAGAACAGTGTGACTAGGGGTCAGGTTACAGAAAGCTTACAGAAAAGATGTAGGAAATACAGAACAGAAGCTATTATTTTAGAATGGTTACAATATGGGGTAGACAATTGCAGAGAGAAAGCTTTCTTTGCAGAAAGTTAGTTCACGAGCGCCACCTGGTGGCCATTTATAGTATAGCAATGGTCTTGTCTGGGTGGGTAAGGGGGATTAAAGTGCAAAAGAGAAGAATCAGATAATGCAAGGGGGTTAGAATATTAGAGGAAAAAGTTGAAAGCTGTGAAGGGGGGTAGGCTGCTGGCTAGCCTGCCTGCTGAATATGCTGCTAAGACTATAAAAAAATTAAAAATTGTTTTAGAAGCAAAGTTGTTTAATATGCAACCCCTTCAGAGAGTCATACATATGCATATACATCAATTTTTTCAGCCTTCACAGTTTCAGGGAGATGGAGAGGTGGTTTTTCTTCTTCTAAAATTTCCTAGAGTTTCCTCCTGAAGAATGGCAGGTAGCTGTTGCAGGACAACTGAGGGGAGCACAGTGCTGGTAATATATAGAGAGAGAAGAGAGAGATAGAAGGCTTAGAAAACAAAATATTGAGGGTAAAAAAAAGAGTTGTGTAGACAGATTAAATTGGGATGAACACTTAAAAAACAACAGTACTATATGGTTCAAACAGACTAATATAAATCAGTCAACAACGGGAGGAAAATGTATATTACAAGCATAATTAACATTTCACACTCAGCAATGAACACCTTAAGCAACAGTACTTTATGGTTCTAACAGACTAATATAATTCAGTCTACAGCAGGAGGAAAATCTATATCCACACTCAGCAATTCTCTTAGAAAAACGGTTACATATGTTAACATAAGAATTATTTACAATTTCAGGAGATGGGCAGATAGAACATAGATACCTTGATTGTTATGCCATAGTAGGGAAGTATTTTATGGTATTTAATCGCTACTATAATGTCTTATAATGCTGAAACCACTGAGAGTATGAGAAAGGGCTCAGCTTAAACAGGAAGCTGTATTGTGGCGATAAAACAAACGCTTCCCTCCAGTTTCCTTTTTCCCTTAGAACTGTTCGAAATCTCAAAGTAAGCACTCTGTTTTCATTCTAAAGCCCTGCAGTTGCTCGTATAAGTAATCTTATAAGTAAGCACTAATAAACTAAAGCACTACACCCTCTTATACTCCCTTTAAGTACTTGGCTCCATATTGGTCCTTTTTGATCAGTCAAAAAGTAGTTCCTTATACTATTCTGGCATGTCAAAAAGTCAGTTTCGGGTTTACTCTCCAGTCCAGCTGGTGAATCTGGGAATCTTAGGCAAAGTTACAACTGCCTTATGTACACAGACCACCCTCTCCTCCTCCGAACAAGCTCAAATATATGTGAGAGATGCAACTATATAGCCAAACTGGAGGCTGAGCTCTCTCAACCCAATACTGGTGCAGTCAGTCAGGAGGAGAAGGTAACCACACACACCACAAATCCAGTCTCACATAGACCTATTGCAAAAGAAAACCAAACACATAAACACACAAAAACATACTCGGAGGCTCTACATAAAAATCTGCCCAAGCAGCAGAGACCTCCAAAGCAGACATCCAAGCAACCACTACCCCACAACAATACCCACGTATCACATAGTTCACAAAGTCAGTGTGCCACACAGTCATAGCCCTTAAGGCTAAACAACACACCTAATACACTTGTAATAGGTGACTCTATTGTCAGACACACTGACGTCCCACTCACCAGGCTGAACAAGGAGAAGGTCACTGTAAGCTGCCTGTCGGGTGCCAGGATCCGCCACATAACACATGCACTCAGGGCACTCCAAAGCAAGTACAAATATGACTCCGTCATTGTCCATGCTGGTGTGAATGACCTGAGACGTACCTCCCTGGACTACATGAAAAGAGACATAGAGGAGCTCTCTGATCATGTAGCCCAGGCTGGTATGACCCTGACCTTGAGTAGCATCTTACCCTCACCAAGAATGATGCCACAGTATAAAGACAAAATTATCAATTTTAACAATTGGCTAAAGTATTGGTGTCATTCAAAGGGGATCCAGTGTCTGTCAGCCTGGGATGACATGCTCGACAAGCCACGTTGCTTCACTAGGGACAGCTTGCACCTGTCACCCCTGGGCTTTCAAATACTGGCTAAGGCTCTTGCCACCCCCATAGTGCCTTTTTTAGGCAAGGCTCAAAAGACAAACTCACCTCCATAGACAACACAAAGAAAAATAAACTAAGGGTAATTCTGCTCAACGCCAGAAGTCTAGATGCACACACTCGAGGCTCTCCTCAGTATGGAGAATATCGATATCTGTGCAGTAACAGAAACCTGGTTCAAGGCTCCCAAGAGCACCCCAGCACTACCAGGTTATACCTCATACCATGCTTTTCGGCCCCAAAACTCGGACCGAACCACAAAAGGAGGGGGAGTATCCATATTCATCAAAGATACCCACACCTCCAGGTTAGTGGCACTGCATGAAGCATCGGAGACCATCCATGTGCAACTAACAGTGGGCAAAACTGCCTTTCAGTTTGTAGCCTGCTACAGACCACCCTCCCAAACTCAGGAACCCCACTCGGCTTTCCTGAGAACACTGAAGAATATGAAGGTCTCTCCAAACACCATTATATTGGGTGACTTCAACTACCCAAACATAGACTGGGAGCACTACTCAAGCCCCAACACCCTCGCCCAATGGTTCCTAGAATTTATAAACACAAATGCTATGGAACAACTGGTCACCACTCCCACAAGAGGGGGAAACATATTGGACCTGATCATCACCAACATGGGGACTCTATGTTCCATACCAGAGGTATGCCCCTCATTGGTAAGATCTGACCATAAATTAATCTCACTGGACATCCATATCCTGTCCCCACCCCCAGCCAAGGAAACCACAGTGAAGAACTTCTCAAAAGCAAACTTCACACTTCTCAAAACTGAGGTGGAATCCTTCAAAGCCCCTGGGCCAGTGGAAAATACGGCCCAAATCACAGAATCCTTTACAAACGCTTTCTATGGACACCTACAGGAATGCATGGATCGTGCTATCCCAAATAAAACCAAGACTCATTCCTCCAAAGGTAGGAGACCTGTCTGGTGGACCCCAGCCATAAATAAGCTATACAACAGAAGGAGGAAGCTACTACATGATAGAGCAAAATCCCAAAAAGGGAAGGCATCTCTGATCAGTACTAGCAAGAAACTATGAGCCCTCATATAATCATCTAAGGCCAGCTTCAAAAGAAAAATTGCACAAGATGCTAAAGATAATCACAAGGCCTTCTTTAGTTATGTCAGGAACCTGGGTGGCAACTCCCAGATATGCTCTGAGTTAGTTCAAAATGACAAAAAATACACTGAACCCACAGACATTGCCAACATCTTGGCAGACAGGTTCAGTGCAAACTTCTCCCCTTCCCCCAAAGGAGCAAATGTCTATCCCAACAGAGTGCAGCCTCCCTGACATCACAGATGCACAGGTGAGAGCTGCCCTCTCCAAAGCAAAAAACACAGCATCAATGGGACCGGACGGTGTCCCGGGCTGCGTCTTACACGAACTCCAAGAAGAACTAAACCCTCACATAAAGTCACTGTTCAGTCTCAGCCTTACTACAGGATATGTACCCAAGGAATGGCGTACAGCAACAGTGGTCCCAGTCCACAAAGGTGGTGCCACAATGGACCCCGGAAACTATCGCCCTATAAGCCTGACTAGCCTGGTCTGCAAAGCTATGGAGCTTATCATCATGAAACTCATAAACAAAGACATTGGGAACCTCCAAACACTGGATCCTACCCAATTCGGCTTTGTTAAGGGCAGATCTTGCCTCTTGAACCTGGTCGACTTCTTTGAAACAGTCACCAAGGCGATAGATGAAGGGAAGGTAGTCCACACTGCCTACCTGGACCTCGCAAAAGCCTTCGACACAATGCCCCACTCGGGCATCATAAATAAGCTCACCAGCTTAAATATCAACCCCTATGTCACAAGATGGGTTGCAAACTGGCTCAGGGATAGAACCCACATGGTCAGAATTGCAGGTGCCATGTCAGACTTTAAACCAGTTACAAGTGGTGTCCCACAAGGCTCAGTCCTGGGACCTCTCTTGTTTGGTATATATTTCTCTGAGGTACAGACTAACATGGGAGGACTATGGCTGACCAGTTACGCAGATGACTGCAAACTGGGTGCCATAATCGACTTGCCGACTGACACAAGCATCCTCCAAAAGGGTCTCACAGAGATGGATAACTGGTGCCAGAGCCATGGCCTAAAGCTAAATGCCAAAAAGTGCATAGTCATCCCCTTTGAGAAAAACAAAGTGCCCACAAATTACCACATAGGTGGTAATCCATTAAGTACGGAAGAAGTAATTAGGGTTTTGGGGACCCAAGTAGATAGCAATCTTTCCTTTGACAATCACATTGCCAAAGTGGTTAGAAAGACCTTCTATATAGCCCACCTTATCACAAAAGGGTTCACATCTCGATCAAGAGAGGTCATTGTGCCCCTCTACTCATCACTCATCAGGCCCATAATTGAATACAATGCCCCATTTGGGATGTACCTTACCCGACACCTGCAGCAACTGGAAAGACCCCAAAAGTACCTCACCAAGAGGATCAAGGGACTCAAACAGATGCCCTACGCAGTTACGCTAAAGAAACTCCAGCTCTGCTCAGTTGCTTACCGCCTACTCAGAGGCGATCTGTGCCTGACATATAAAGCCATGTCCAACCCAGAATTAATAGACATGCTCCACCTCAGGAAATCCAAATCCCTTAGAGCTACATGCTCCAGGGACTTAAACCTCAGCACAGAAATAAATAGGACATGCTGGAGGGACAGATTCATATCCCAGAGGCTCCCCTCACTCTGGAACAAAATCCCAATCCATGTTAGGCAGAGTCCCTCAATGACCCTCTTCAAGAGAAATCTTGATGAGTGGATGGGAGATGGTAGGTTTACCTGTGGGAACTCTTCTGTGTCCTTACTAGACAGAGGCACAGTAAACTAACCTCAAAAGGGCTATCTTCTGTGACCTACTATACAGAGGCACAGTCAACTAATCTAAAAGGGTGGCGAAAGCCAAACACACTCTGGCTAGGCTTATAAATGCCCTAGGGCATATAGCCTAGTATCAACCTATGAACCTATGAATCAATGGGCATTACCTCTAGGGCTCACCAACTTCTTTACCTAAGAAGCCCATAGGATGATTAAAAATGTGCTGTTTTCAGTTTTATTAGGGGTCTTGTAATGAAATAATGCTTCAGGTTTGCTTACTACAGATACTATTTAGATGGGTACTGTGGAATGTGTGACTGGATTAATTGGCTAGGCTTAAAATGGCCTACAGGGGCAGTTATATCAGTATTAATCTATGAATCTATGCATTTTGGTATGAGGTAGGCTCTTGGCAGTGACTAAAGTGGTCACATCTTGTGTGTCAAGAGGATTTATAGTTTTCTTTGTTTTGCAGATTGCAATGGGGTTGCAGATGGCAGAAGTGCAGAGCGGCAGCAGTTAGTGGATCAGTTGATGGCCATAGTGAAGGAGGCCAGTTGCAGTGGAAGTTTCAGTCAGTACAGTGGTGTATACTGAAGCTGAGAGTGCAGTGCACAGAGAGTAATGGTCAGTGGCATGATTGAGGTAAAATGGCAAGGTAATGGATTTTGCTGGGGGTGTTTTTGTGACTGGAGTGGCACAATTTGGTCACTGGTAATCCCCCTTGTTTGGGTCATTAAGGCATGTTAGAGCACTGTGTTCAAGTAGTGTGGGGGCTGATTATTGCATTGGAGTGTAGGGCAAGTAAGGAAGAGGTAGGTGGGGGGCCAGGGTAAAAAAAGTTGGGGATGGTTTTTGGGGAGTGTGGGGATCCCACAGGAGGAGTAGAGTCACAACATTCATAGGAGCACAGAAACTTATTAGGCTAAAGCCCTATGGCTCTTGCAAGCCAGCTGAGTTCAACCCTTGAGGTGGTTGGAACCTTTGGGTGATTATAGTTACTCATCCAGTTGTTTAAACCATGTTTAGGGGGAAGGGCCAATGACATATTTTTGTTTGACAGGATGTCGGAGTTTGTTCCTAACGTGTGGCATCTTTGGAGTGACAAATTTATCACTTGAGTAGGTAGTATTAATGTCACATACCAGGTTAAGATTACAGAGCAGCACAAGGATCATTTCACTTGTGGTTTGGGTGAATTTTGTAGGTAGGGTTTTAGGAAGGATGGTGGTTAGGTGGCTGTTTTGGGGTAATTTTAGAAACTGGGTTCATTGTTAACATGGGATATAGATGGTTTAAGGGAAGCTTGGTTGCAGGATATTGCAACCATAGGCCAGGTTTTAAGTCCTTACTAGAGGTATAGGTAACATAAGGGAAGAGAACCTTTGAGGGAAAGGCCAGGGACAAGCAGTGGTTAAGGATGGTTAGTAGTTTGAGTGTTCTAGCTAGGACGGTTGCTAGGAAGAAGTGAGTGTGGGGAGGGGGGGTTCAGGTTCTGAGTGGGCTAGCTTGGGTTCTAGTCCTGAATGTCATTTGGTAATGAGTGAATTTGGGGTGTTTAAGGCTGGGTACATAGAGTACTTCACTGCTGGGCATAGGCAAGTTTTCTGGAACTAGGTCAAGGGGTTCCAGTTTTCTGGCACTTAGTGTTAGGTCATTAAAGTTTTGGAGTTAGACTATTCCCTGCAGTAATCTGGTTATTGCACATCCAGAGCTGTGTAGTTTGGTGGGCTAATGTGATACGCTATATTTGACAGGGTCCTGGGTTCGAGACTTGCTAAGGGTTTACTTTGACAGGGTGCAAATTTGAGTTCAAGGGTTATTGTTTCTGTGGCTTTTGTTATGGTTATAGGTTATCATTACAGAAAGGTTGAGTCATGGTTAGTGGCTGGAAGGAAGCAGACTAAAAGGGAATGTATTCTCTTGGAGTGAATGTTCTGGTACAGTGGGGTTATGGGTAAGCCTACTTTATTTAGTTTCATTAAGGTGTGTTTCAGTGCTGGTATGTCAAGGCGTGGGGTTGATGACAAGGTTATAATGTACTTTACAGATGATGGGTACACCAAATGATGGTTGTCTTAACCCTTCCCTTTATGGGAGGTAGTTGGTTGAGCAATTATGGGTAGAAGGGAGGGGGAAGAGCCTCGTCAGGCTGGTTGGTGGAGAAGAGGGACAGGCTTGCTCTTTTCTGTTCCCCCTATGGTGTCTGGATGTTCATTTCAAGGATTTGGGGAAAGGAAAATGAGCAGCTGGAGGAAGTTTGTTGAATAGATAAGCAAGTGGAGGTAAGGATGATGATTATTTGATGGAAGGTAATTCAATGAATGATGTATGAAGTGAGCTGGGATGCTGCTTCATAAGTAAAGTAAGTGAACAGAGGTATGGACGCTGCTTACTGGGTCAGGATGAGTAAGGTCATGCCATCCTGAATTATTTGGTTGGATGGGTAATTCATTAAATGGGATATGAAGTGTGTCTTGGACGCCGCTTCATAAGTAAAGTAAGTGAGCAGACGTATGGATGCTGCTTACTGGGGCAGGATGAGTAGGTACGCTGTCCTGATTAACATTACAAGGATGTTTATGCTGTGCTTAGAATCAACTATACTTTCTCCAGTTGTAATTAATACATTTTGGTGACCAAAGCTATATTATGGAAGTTTTAATAAAGGTCGTCAAATGTCATTTGGTGTGGTGTGTTTATTGAAGGGGACCAGGGCAATGCCTTTTACAAGCACTCCTTGGAATGTAACCAAGCTACATATTGTTTTTTGTCCTTGAATGGATACCCAAGGATGGTAGGGGTGGCCTTTGGGAAACGACCATAGAGTTTAAGGAATTATATTGGCAGGTTGTACTTGAGGCAAATAAGCCTCCAGGATTAAATGACATCTCCATTGTTCCAGTGCTAAAACAGAGAGCTGCAAAGTTATAAAGCAGTACAAATGTAATTGCATACTTACGACACTAGATAGAGATTTTTGATCAAGCTGTTGGCTGGGAGGATTTTTATTTAGATTTTATTTTTTTTTTTTAACACACAAAGTTGAACCCACTGAAATATTTCATGTAACATCTTTCATGGAATAGGTTTTAATATTATTTTTATTGATAATATTGCTATTCATTAACATTTCTAAAGGATTTCATTACAGGGATATATATTCTAATTTTTTGAATGGTAATGTAATTTTCTTATTGGCTGACCAAAATGAGGTTCACTATTTAACTTGCTCTATCTGATGAAGTCTGTTTTTAACTGACGAAAATGCTGTGTGGATAATTTCTGCGTTTATGTTCCTGAATTTGCTTAATAAAGCCTGCTTTTATCTTGAGTGTCACTGTTAAGCCTTCCTTTCAGTGATGGCTGGTTTATCATTTGACACGCCTCCTTCCTTCAAATTAATTCTAAAAGACACATATCAAAAAGTGTAAACATCAGCTGTATTTATAGCCCTTGTCTAAAACAAATTCTGAAAAAATCACCAATATCATTATCAAAAACATTATAAAATACAAAAATATATGTACACATATAAATATATCTCAACCATTACATAAAATTGGCAACTATATGTCTACAATTCAAATACCTCCCACTTTTAATTAAGATATATTTTGTGAGCTATTTTGTAACCAGAACAAAGAAATGCAAGATTGTATTTCTTTAATAAAAATTGTAGTTGAAAAATTGTGATAATATGAGTTGTATAACATAGTTTATGGTTTTCTGAAATGATTGACAAACTGGGGAGTAATATGACCATAATTTGTGGAGGGTACTGAGATTTAGTAGTTTATGTATCAGTACTGTAGGAAAAAGTCTGTATGTGCAAATGTTTTATTTTTTGCATTAGCATAAATAATAATCACATTTATGGGAGAACTATTATCTTAAATAGATCAAGTACCATGTATTTAGAAAACGCTATAGCATTTTACTCCCCCAGATTCTCAAAAGCTCGCATGGAGTGGAGGAGCAGGAGCTCAAGCAAACAATATGTCTGCCGTGCGATCCAGGAACAGCCTGCAGGGGCATGCACGAGCGCTCCTGCACTAATCTTGCACGGACTAAGCCCTGGTATGCAAATCAGCCCATTTGCAGGTGAAATCCATGCAAATTAGGTGATTTTGCAATCCAGGAAGCTTGCAACAGTCCGTGCAAGACTAGTGCTATCTGCAGAAATGTTCTCGGTTAGTAACCGAGTACATTTCTGAAAAATCTAAAATTGAGCTATGACAGCTCCAAATAAAGGCTGCATATCAAGTAGTAAGCATGCCAATGGCCAAGTATAAGGCTATTGGCATTGCAAACAAAACAAAAAATAAAAAAAAAACCTTTCATTTTATTTTTTTTTAGCCAATCTCGGCTGTTTAAGCGTAGGGCAGCAGCGGGCAAATGGGATCAAGGGGAAAATAATAAAATAAACCTAAAATAAGCATTCTAACTAAAATCAGTATTCTGCCATGCAAGTCAATGGCAGGCAGAAGACAACCTGGCCAGTGAGTAGTGGTTGCTAAGGGGGGAGGCTTAGTGTGAGACATTTAACTATGCATTAGCTGGCAATCCTATGCAAATGAAGGGAAGGATAGTGAATCACAGTTTTCCCCAGCATGTGAGTCAGGTCCCAACAGTGTAAGAGTAGGAATAGCTTGGTGCAAGCCTAGGAGGTATGTGACATCATGGGGGTATGTGTCAGGCATAGTGTAAGTGGATTGGAGCCCTGTGGCTCGGGTTTGTTCCTAGCTTAGCACAGCTAAGCTAGAGGGTGTGTCTAAACCTGCCTAGCACTCTTTACAAAGCCTAAGCGGGTGTGAGCACTGGGTATTTCAGGAAGAAAAAAGAAGTTAAAACCAGGAAATAGCAGCAGTGTGCAGATTTGAGCAGTTTGTTTGCACGGCATGCACACGGGCTTAAACAGGGAGGCAATGGAAAGGGAAAACAGCAGTAGGAAGGTAATCAAGGAGAACTAGCTTAGCTGGCAGGTGAAATGTATCAGAATCAGCCAATTACACAGACAGCAGACCAGCCCAGCCCAGAACACTGTTAAAAACTAAGCAAACACCTTCCCCTCTGGCTTTTCTCACACTCTACACCACTGGTGTATACATGTGGGGAAATTTTAACAAACAAACCTACAAAATGAGAAGGGCTGCAGCAGGTAACATTGAACAACATGTGCAAGAGGCTGAGGGTGGTGAGGATGTGAATGCTATCAAACAACCCACAGTGAGGAGACGGAGAAGAGTGTACAGACCCAGGGTAACCTACCAGGGGCTACATGAGCTGGAGATAGTGGTGCACTATAGGGTGGAAAGAGACCTCCTACAGCAAATTGTTGAGCTGTGCCGGACACACCTAACACACCAAACTGACCGAGGGGAACCCATCCCAGTGGATACCAAGGTATGTGTAGGCCTAGTTATACTAGCCACAGATACCTCCCAAAGGACAACTGGGGATATCATGGGGATCTCACAGGCATCAGCATCCAGAGTATTCCACCAGTTCCTGGATGCCATGTCAGCACATGCCAGTGAGCATGTATATTTGCTCAACACCTGTGAGGTGTTGACCAGCAATATGCGTCTCTTCCACCAAACAGCAGAATACCCTGGGGTAGTGGGTGCTAAAGACTGCACGCACATATGCATCAAAGCTCCACCCGGTGAGTAGGGTACAGCCTACATCAACCGCAGGGGTATCCCCTCCATCAACTGCCAGGTCATATGTGATGCCCAGGGCATTATAATGAATGTGTGTGCTGGCTGTCCTGGAAACTATGATGATTCGCACATATGGCATCTGATGCAGCTGTACCAGAGATTTGCCAATGGGGACATCCCCTACGTTCACCTAGTGGGGGATGCTGGGTACACACTGGAGCCGTGGCTGATGACACCCATCAGAAATGCACACACACCTGAACAGCAACACCATAATGAGGCACACACACCGGCCAGACATATAATAGAGCATGTGTTTGGAATGCTCAGGTCACTGTTCTGGTGTCAGGACACATCCGGTGGAGCCTTGCAGTATTCACCAGCTACATGTCCCCAAATTGTTATGGTATGTGCTATGCTACACAATATGATCCTGCGGAAACAGCTGCAGCAGGAACAGCATGGGGCAGGGCCACACAGCCCCCCACCAATGCCAAGGCCTGTACAGGCACAGAATGACCCGGAGGAGGAACAACCTGAGCCTGCCCCAGTAGGCAGAAGGAGGCGTGCCCAGTATGGCCTGGCCTTGACAAAGAGGCAACGCATAGCACATGCACTGACACAGTAGGTACCCAGGGAATGACACCTCTCTCTGACTCACACATACAGTAAAAGGGATGCCAAACATGACACTACCTGTGCTCAACCATGTATAGGGAGTGTACTATGTGCATCTGACATAGGCAGCCCACCAGCACCATCCGCAAGTCTGGCACACCCTCAAGATAAGTCAATCAACCTACCAATTGCCAAATGGAGTAGAATGTGTCATTACCTGTAGCTATGGTATGGATGTGAGCATGCAAGGGAATTGGGTGGCTGAATGTTATGGCAGCAGACAGTAGACACCCATAGTGGCACCATGACATCTGTAACACATACTGGAGTCACCATAGTAGCCGGTACTGCACAGGGTGACAAAACCCACTGCAGGAAATTTGCTGAGTGACATGTGTGTCCATATGACCCACACATGCCAGTCAGGATGGTTGACATACCCAACAACAGTCTCAGCCAGCAGGACAGATGTTGACAAACCCAAACAGAGCCTGTGCCATGACCCCTGAATAATGGCTATGGTTAACATCCCCACCAGGCCTACCCAGACAGACCACAGCAGGGCAGTCAGTGGGATGTTAGTTCTGAAGGGTAGGAAGTCAGACAATAATATGTAGGGCAACCAAAGTCATGATCTGTAGTACACTGGTATGCCTCTACTCAGCATGATAGTTAGCAATACAGAATAAAATGGAGTAACTGCCATACCAGTACAGTCATATGAAATGTGTACAGGTGTCACATGTGCCCCCCTACATCCTACATAGTAATGTAATAACAGTCAGGTGTGCCCCCCAACCCTGTGTAGAAATGTAGAAATAGACAGGTGTGCCCCCCGCATCCCACATAGTAATGTAATAACAGTCAGGTGTGGCCCCCCCAATCCTGTGTAGAAATGTTGAAATAGTCAAGTGTGCCCCACATTCTAGATAGTAATATAGTAACAGTCAGATGTGCCCACCCAATCCTGTGTAGAAATGTAGTAATAGTCAGGTGTGCCCCCCATCCTATATAGTAATGTAATAACAGTCAGGTGTGCCCCCCACTCCTGTGAGAGAAATGTAGAAACAGTCAGGTGTGCCCCCCCTGCTATGCAGAAATGTAGTAACAGTCAAAGCCAAATGATCGATGGATACCCTGCAGAGAAAGCATGCTACCTGTTAGTGTACAACACAAAGGTCAGCACTGCAGCACAAACTACCTGGACACAATCCACACATTCAATACAGACGGCCATACTGGGCATGCTCACACACTTAAACACATGAAGGCCATGTCTGCAAACACCAGTGGACCAGACATATCTGTCAGTTTCAGTTGTTAGTGTAGACACTCATCAGTATGCGCCACTCATGCCTTGCACACACAGTGGATAGGAATACAGACATATATGTCAGGACAACACATCATAATACGCCAAAGGTAGATGTACATAGATGTGTGGAAGAGGGTGACTGTGACAAGGAGCCATCCAGGCCTGTCCCACCCAGCACACAGTCAAAGGGCCCCAAACACATGAGGTGCAGATGTCACTCACTGCAGATACTAGCCACCAGTATCTGTCAGCATTACAGACTATGTGGTGCACGTGCCAGCTATGCAACATGACTGTACATGGAAGTAATCATCTAGCAGCTATATACACATACCTGTGAAATATGACCCCGTGTGTGCCCGCATGTGATGTGTCAACATATAGATGAATGGGTTATGGCCCATGCACACACACTGCCCTCCCCATAGCCCTACTATGACAAGCCTGCTGAGGTCATCCAATGTGAAATACACCTTTGGGAGAATTGTAGCCCAGTAATCTCCATGGTGCATTGCATAACTGCATGTTGCTCTAGTGTGATAAACTAGTTAGGTAGGAGTTCTAACCCCAGATTTGGCAACTGTGTGTGTGTATCTGTAGTTGTGTGTGTGTCTGACTGTGTAGAGAACAATGCTTTTTAGGGTACTCACACTCCCTACAATTCATATACTTAACCTTGGCAAGGCTACTGATGTCACCCACCTAGAAATACACCTCTGCAAAGGTTGTAACCCAATAATCTCCGTAATGTGTCCTATAACTGTGTACTGCTGTAGTGTGATAAAGTAGTTTGGTAGGTGTTATAATCCCCAACATAGCAAGTGTGTGTATCTGTCTGATCCTGCTTGTGTAGAGAGCAATGCTTTTTAGGGTACGCACACTCCTTACAATTCATATACTCAACTTTGGCAAGGCTGCTGATGTCACTCACCTAGAAATACACCTCTGGTAAGGTTGTAGCCCAGTAATCTCTATAGCGTGTCCTTTAACTGTGTACTGCTGTAGTGTGATAAAGTAGTTAAACAGGTGTTTTAATCCCTGACATGGAAAGTGTTTGTCTGACCTTGTCTGTGTAGAGAGCAATGCTTTTTAGGGTACTCACACTCCTTACAATTCATATACTCAACTTTGGAAAGGCTGCTGATGTCACCCACCTAGAAATACACCTCTGGGAAGGTTGTAGTGTAATAATCTCTGTAGCATGTCTTGTAACTGCATACTGCTGTAGTGTGATAAAGTGATCAGGTAGGTGTTCTAATCCCAGACATGTCAATTGTGTGTGCCTGTCTGTGTAGAGAACAATGCTTTTTAGGGTACTCATATTCCTAACAATTCATATACTCAACTTTGGCATGGCTGCTGATGTCACCCACCTAGAAATACACCTCTGGGAAGGTTGTAGTCCAGTAATCTCTGTAGCATGTCTTGTAACTGCATACTGCTGTAGTGTGATAAAGTGATCAGGTAGGTGTTCTAATCCCAGACATGTCAATTGTGTGTGCCTGTCTGTGTAGAGAACAATGCTTTTTGGGATACTCATATTCCTAACAATTCATATACTCAACTTTGGCATGGCTGCTGATGTCACCCACCTAGAAATACACCTCTGGGAAGGTTGTAGTCCAGTAATCTCTGTAGCATGTGCCATAACTGCATACTGCTGTAGTGTGATTTAGAACTGTGTTAGGATTCCATCCCCCACCCATGGCAGTCCTGGATGTTTTGTATGTGTTTCAATGTCTGTGTATGGAGCAATGCATTATAGGCTAGTCACACTCAGTACATTTCAAATGGCCTACTTTGGCAATACTTCTGATGTCATTCATTGTGAAATACACCTTTGGAGAAGAAATTTTCCAGTAAGCCCTGTGGTGCGCCCTATAACAGCTCCATGCTGCAGTGTGATATAGACCTCTGTTAGGGGTGCTATACCCACCCATGTCAGTTGTGGATGTTTTGTGTGTGTGTCACTGTCTGTGTAGGGAGCAATGCATTTTAGGCTAGTCACATGCAATACATTTCAAATGGCCTACTTTGGTAATCCTGCTGATGTCATTCATTGTGTATACACCTTTGGGGAATGAGTTCTACAGTAATCCCCTTGGTGCGTCCTGTAACAGTTCCATGCTGTAGTGTGATATAGACCTCTGTTAGGGGTTCTATATCCACCCATGTTGGTTGTGGGCATTTTGTGTGTGTGTCACTGTCTATGTAGGGAATAATGCATTTTAGGCTAGTCATACACAGTAGATTTCAATTGGCCTACTTTGCCAATCCTGCTGATGTCATTCATTGTGAAATACACCTTTGGGAACAGAGTTTTCAAATAATCCCTCTGGTGTGTCCTATAACAGCTCCATGCTGCAGTGTGATATAGACCTCTGTTAGGGGTTCTATACATGCACATGTTGGTTGTGGATGTTTTGTGTATATCACTGTCTGTGTAGGGAGCCATGCATTTTAGGCTAGTCATGCTCATTACAATTCGAATGGCCTACTTTGGCAATCCTGCTGATGTCATTCAATGTGATATACACCTTTGGGGAAAGAATACCACAATAATCTCTGTGGCATGTACTATAACTATGTAGTGTAATAAGCTAATTAGGTAGGGGTTCTATTGACAGATGTGTGTGTGTGTGTGTGTGTGTGTGTGTGTGTGTGTGTGTGTGTGTGTGTGTGTGTGTGTGTGTGTGTGTGCATTTGTAACTTGTATCCTGTATGGAGGTAGCTGTGAGTGTCTGACACCTGTGGCTAATGGGAGTGGGTTTTGCATATTTCTTATATGGTGGCCCTACTATATATCACTGTCTACAGTACAGGGATAACAGATGTGAAATAGCTGAGAGGCTGGGGTGCAAAGCCATACCCATACATGTGACATCAAGGCCAGTCAATCACAGATAGCAACCCCAATATTACCCAGAGCACACTCTCAACCCATGTCTCATACACACACACATGCCTAGGCAACAGCCAATATATGGGTAGACATTGCATATTGGCCACTGATAGTAACTATAGGGTGATAGCTGTGGGCTACAGAGGGCATGGCATGCTGTCCATCTGTCCAATATGCAAGTACATGCTGACAGTGCACCTTCCCCATGTTCCCCAATGGACACCTGCAACACCTGTGGTGCCATCACATGTGACCCACAAAGGACATACCATGCCTGATAACATGCCATGTATGGACAGATGCCACCGACACCAGGGAATTTTGTTAGCATGCTATCAATGTAGGTGCAGGGTAAACCCAAGACTTGCACATCTGATGATAATCTGTGTTCACAACATGGGCCATACACCCCAGGTACAGTTTCACATGCCACTGTACATGCATGTGCAGCCCTGAGCCACAATAAAGACCACTGTCATGTAGCCTGCTGCCAAGGTATACCCATCACCTAGCCTTCTACAGCTGTCTGGCACAGTCGACCACCACACACCTGTGCAGACATGCACCCATGCATGTCAGTACTGGCACCCTGTGTGTTTGTGTGTGTGTTGTATGGTGCATATGTTCATATCCACACTCCCTGCAACCCCCATGGGCATACTGAAGTATGCTGTCTGATGTCAGACACCTCTGCATACCCTTTGCCCATACAACCCCTGTATGACCCATGTGGTGCATCTGATACCTGCACAGTGATGTGTTGTGGCAATCCAACTACTGATGTGTTGTAATCCTGGCCCTGCGTGTGCGCTCATCCCTGTGAGAGTGTGGCTGTGTTGATGCTGGCCCCTGTTCATGTGGACAGGCACATGTACATCACCTACTGTATAGCTACTGTATCCCTGTTGCAGATGTCAGTCACCATCATATATTTGTTCTGATGGCTCCATAACAGGTAACCCATGTGGTGCATTCAGTAACTGCATAGAACTGTGATAGCACTACATAGTCATCAGGGGTTTGATGCCCTGTGCTGGTGGGTGTGTGACACAAACATGCTTAGGTTTTACTCTCCCACCCCTCCCTGACTTGTCTTTGCCTCTGTCTGCCTCTCCCACTCCCTCTCTGCTGGATGTGGAGACCTACACCTGCTTTGCTTGGCAGCAGCATGTGTACTTTAAGTGATGCTCATGATCAGCTGATGGCCTCTGCATGAATTGCATCCTCCCCTAGCTGATTGCATGTGGAACAGCTGTGGTAACATTCCCATAGCCAATTGCATGGAAACACACTCCAGTATCTAGGAACATCATGTTGGTGTTGGCCCTCTTCATTCACTGTGAGCAGGAACTAGATCTATTGTTTGGCAAACAGCATCTCAGATGGATTGGGGATTTACCTCTAACAACATACACTGTGGAAACAGGGCAACACACAGCAGGGGGATGTGCCTGACCTGACTACAGACTGTACGTGCTACTATACTGCATTTGGAGTACTGTTGGTTTAACAGTGTGTGTGTGGATATGACTGTCCTACACGTCTCAATACCTGCCATGTCAGTTCCATGTTTATGAGGAATCCCCATCTGCAGGGTCATCTGCAGACAGGGCAGTGTTGTGCCTTTGGTTTCATGTGTTTCCAATGGAGCATCTATCTGTGTACTGCAGAAAGTAGTGTGAGGATTGCAGTCTGTAGATGGTGAAAGCTGTGACAGTTACTGGCTTCATATCCCTCATAGGACATATGTTGCAACAAACCTTGTTACAACAGTAAATGTATGAGGTTATCACAGCAACATGTCGTTATTGGCCCTGTGTATGTGCTTCCAGCCACAGCTCTGTCAACCTGTGTACAAATGTCGTGCATGAAGTGGTGCATATGTTCTGTACACCATAATTAGTGTCATCATATCTGATAACCAGCCAGTGAGATATCAGACTGCTACATGTTATGCACAGTAGGGGCTATATTTGATGACATAACCTGGACATTTTGTGGATGTTTGTACAGTACTGAGGTCTGTGTATTTATGGTGAATGTCAACAGTGTGTGTATTGCTAATATGTACTTTAGCCTGTGTAGAGACTGTAGTAGATGTCATTGTTCTAGCTCCCGTCCTATCTAATGTTGCATGCTGCTCCACTGTATGGTACTGTATTGACGTACATGTTTGTAGGGCCATACACACACATGTCCCATACCACAGACAGCCATCAGACCAAACTGTGTAGCAGCCCAGTATATGTAGGGACAGTTTGTGAGTGGCACATATGAGGATGGTGTCGAACAGATAGGCCATATACTGTAATATTATGCTAGCTTAACATATGTGGCTGTGGCTGTGATCACATTGATTGTGGTTATGCACTTTCACATAGGTGTATCTTACCCTGTGCTGTTACATGCCTGTAGAGCCTGCTTTATATGCAGGTACATATGCATTCCCCCATAGGAGATGTAGGTCAGTGTTGAGCCAGTCTGCCTGTAGCCTGCACAGTGCATTGTTACATGCCTAGCAGCTTAGTGTACTTACCCAGTAAGATGTCATGTGCAGATACTTGCCAGATGTACTGCTGCCGGGCCTCCCTTAACAGTCATGTATGTCAGACAGAGCAGTGGTATGCTGTACAGATGTATGTCAATATCTAGTAGGTAGTATGTGTCCATGGCACCCCTGTACCAGTGATTATTATGTGTCCGGCCAGACAGGGGTGTGAATGCATAACCTATGGTGGCAAATGTATTCCAGTTGTTATGTGTTATACCCATCTACATGGCTGTCTACATCCATATTGTCAGGCATGGTACACATGTTTAGCACTAAGGGGTTATGTGTATACCTCTGGACTGTACATAGTGTGTCAGAATGTCCACATACATTGGCCAATATCTTTGCTGCAGTCCACAGGGGCATTACTTGCTAGCAGCTGTACTTTACTATGATGTGCTTAGGATGTCTGTCAGTAGTCAGTGGCATATATGTTATAAGCATATGTGACATTCAACACACACCATGTCTGTGAAGACAATCCCAATGACAGTAGCAATAGTCTACTAATATACCTGCTATACATACCTGACATCCCCTTGCACTATGACTGTGGGACTATAGAGGCTGGGGTAGGGCTACACTCCATGTCCAGGACATATGGTGGAAATATATGTACATATTATTATCCAGATAGCCATATATATATATATATATATATATATATATATATATATATATATATATATATATAAATATATAATTAAACATGTGTAGTACTTCCAGTTACCACTGTCATGGCAACCACCTACTCTAAACCCCTACATCATGTGGGCATGGTCCCTTTACATTTCCTGTGTGATGGACATCCTTCCTGTGTGTGGGCATCAGTGTTACAGACAGCAGGTAGTAATACCCCTTACAGGAGAACCTGCCTTGTATAGCACTGGTGTTACAGGTTGTGTGTGTAGATACTAGTTTACCTTGGAATGCAGTATGTCTGCATAGCTCTCAACTGTGGGCCTATCCTCTTGGTGGCCAGAGGTGTGCCTATCATGTTTGTCTGTCCAACACACAGGTCCTGTGTCAGATATTTCACTGGCAGTGTGTGTGTTGAGTGCTATCAGTACATGGCTACATCCATTTATGTTTCTAACCTCAATTCCCTGACTAAGGGTATGTTGCAGGCTATCCTGTAACACCAGCAACTTGCTTAGTGTATGGCAACAGTTTTCCACATTTGTGCCTGTGTTCCAGCCTCTGTCCTCCACCTACATACCAAGCTCTGCACATATGACATGCTGTCAGGGGTTGTTCTGTAGTGGCTGTGAGTATATCACACTGCCATTGCTGCCATCAGTCCACTGCTGTTGTATCCTCCACACATACAGTGGGGCTGGGGCCATATATGTGTGGGCGTCACCTACACAATGCATGTGTGCTCTTATGCACTCCACAGGCCAGTGTAGGTAACAGTGGTATATGGCCCTGTATTATTGAGTTTAGGGGGGAAGCACTATAAATGACCTAGGCTGTTACAAAATGTGGGGGTATCAGGGGTGAGCTGGGTTAAGGTATCTGGATGTACAGTACCGTATACTTCACCTATATTTACATTACTTACATAAATTGGGTTAATGCAAGCCTACTGCCTCCTGCCATACAGACTGTTCTGTTTGTCAGTGTGCTTGTGATGGTGTCAGTTATGCCTTGTTATGTAACAGTTACAACCCATTTAGTCACATGACGTCTTTACCACCTAGTGATTTTGTTCAGAGTGTAGATAGAGGCTGTTGAACTATACACCTGCATTACATACTGTTGATTGTTTGGTATCCTGTGGCCCAGTCTGTCCTCACTATTGTACAATTTGAAGGGCTTGGGATGGACAGCAACAGTTGTGAATCTTTCCAGACTACTGTATTAGTATAACTGTTTCACAGTTGTATTACTCTGTTTATGTGGCTGTCAGTGTCTGAAAAGCTATATGGCATGGCATATAGAACTGTAATAGTACACAATTAAAGTGTGTGGTGTTTTTTCCTATGACCTCTCTGTGGGTATATGTTGCAGGCAGCGATTGTCACTTGTATGGGTGGCCATACAGTGTCCAGTTGTTTAGGTTTTTACTGTAGGCATAGTGGCTGTTCCATATTGTGTACACCTTCTATATATGTATCTTACTGTACATATATCTGTGTGGGTATGTGTAGTCACACACATATATATATATATATATATATATATATATATATATATATATATATATATCTGCATATATGTGTCAGTGTATCTGTATCCTGGGGATGTTGATGGCTTCCACATTTTACATTTCCTATGGGAGGCAGACTGTACTGCATGATATGTTACCAATACCATCCTGACATCATACAGGTGGGATATAGTACTGTTAACATCTTGTGCCCATGTCGTGTCAGGTCCTGGTTATGGGATCTGCAACACTTGGTAGTGTATTGCAGGGCGGACATGTTTGGCTGTGGGGGTGGGATGCCTATTTGTACAAGAAGTATAGTGTGTGGGGCCTCTCATCCTCATTAATGGTGCATGTGGACATATGTGTTTTTGTTAATCTGCCATTGCTATCTACAGATGCATGGCTATATATGCCTATATATATATATATATATATATATATATATGTATGGTTTTATATATATATATATATATATATATATATATATATATATATATATATATATATATATATATATATATATATATATATATATATATATAAAACTATGTCCATATATACCTACATAGATATATATCTGTGTACACATATGTAACTTGCTGTGTATATGTAGACATATTGGTATAGACACATATATGTGTCGATGTAGGCATTTGCATGTATATATGTTCATATACGTTTATATATCTGTATATATTTTTTGAAATATATATATATATATATATATATATGTATATATATATATATATATATATATATATATATGTTGTACCTGTTTAGATATGAATATATTTACACACACATACATCTAGATGTTGGTATACATTCTCTGTACTGTTGCATGCCTGGACTGGATGATATGTTTCTGAAAACATCAGATTTATTTATAACTGGCATGGCTTAGTGGTAAATCACTTTGTGTATGGTGTGCAGAGTCCTGGATCTCAGCCTTGCAGAGGCTGTTTATTTTGTTGCTGGGCAGAACACGGGCCATTAGATACAGAGTGATTAAGGCACTTTTAAGCAGTTGTAAGCGGGTTTGCACGGAGGTAAGCACTGCTAACTTCCTGTTACAGCTTCTTACACTCAGCTTCTACATTGCTTAACCAGTGTAGGCATTGCTTATCACTGTGCAAACAGGCCTAAACCAGTTTACTGCTGCTTAAAAGTACTTACTCCCGCTTACCTCATGCTAATTTCTTTAAAAGAAAAGAAAAACGGTTGATAGGAAAGTGGTGAAAAAAGGGGCACAAAGAGGGAAAGACAGTAGCGAAAATAGCCAGGGATGTGCAGGAAGGCTGTAGGGAAGGCCCATAGCTGCCCATTTCTTCTACAGCAACAGCTTTGCATACACAGAATTTGGAGGTAGATTTGGACACTTAAACCCCTGGGTGGGGGTGAGGACAACAATAATAAGTTGTGATGCCAGTTAGCCTGGATTACATGTGTCCAGTGGGAAGGTGTGTGAAATGGACAGCTATGTATGGGGCAAGATTTTTTTGTGGGAACAAATTGCCCTTTTTTTCTTTTTCAGGTGAGAGTGGGATGTTGGAGAGTGGTAGTAGGTATATTTGGGGAGGTAGGTTGGGTAGGTTAACAGACAAGACAAACAAGATGCATACAGGGGCAGTATATGACACATGTGGGGGTAAACACCTTGGGTGGGGAGGGGTGTTCAGAAGTTGCAAGCCCATGATCCCCCAAATGGAAACAGTGGGGCTGAGGTCCCCACCCATGGGCAGTCACCACTGCACCTTTACGGCTCCAAAGGTGGCTGTGCTGGGGGCTGGGTAGGAGGAGCAGGCTCACCCTCTAATTGTGCCACGCGGCCCTCAAGCTGGCATAGCTGGTCTCATATCTCCTTGTCAAGCTCCCTACGCACCATGACCAGGACCTGATGGCGGGTGACAGGTACCTCTCAGTCCTCCCTCCCAGGGGGTCCAAGCCCCATCCCCTGTGGTGGTTCCACCTGAAGGTGGTGCAGGACCAATGGAAGAGGAGGTCCCAGGCCTTTCCATATGAGCTATGGTGTTGCAGTTTTAAGAAAGATATCAGTTAGTCATAGTCAACAGCATTCAGGATTAGTTATAACAGCATGCATAGGTATTCCCATTAACCCAAGACACCAGTTTGCAACAGTTGCAGATCAAGCAGAACACATGCATATATGGGACAGCAGTGGCCATTACAACAGCATGCAGGTTTCATTGATGGCAACAGGCCACCAATATGGGAGTATTTTAACATAGCATATGCATAGAACCAAATGTAAATATTTATAAACCAATAGGACATAAGTCCCAACAATAGTTTGGAGTGTACACATACTCATTGAGGTGTGTAATAAGGTTATTGTTGCACATTTAGAGGGGGTGAGAGAGAGAGGTCAAATAACAACTAATATATCCCTGTAGTTTTCACAACTTTCTTAGTCACTGCAGTGATCTGTCCCTTACATGTATTATTACACTACCCAATGTCCTTACTTTGTACAATGGTATGTTTGTAGATTAGTATATGCATGGACTGTGTCTTATGTATAGTTTACACCTCCTACCTGTTATACCTGTTGAGAAAATCATTGTTAACACTACCTGGCAATTTCTACACATACTCCCAGATTCCATGATTGTAGACAAGTATATACATGACCTGTGTTGTACCTACAGTCTACACCTCTTACCAGTTATTGCTGTGGAGAAAATATTTGTTAACACTACCTGACAAATACTACACATACTCCAAGATTCCATGTTGATGTTATACACATACCTAACAATCCATTATTGCACACACTCTGGTCAAGGCTTGACAGGATGCAGGTGTTAATGTGACATATTTTGGAATATCTGTCATACACTTTGGGTGAGATGATACAATGACAGGTTTGTTTCCATATACATTCTCTTTTTATGTTCGGGTCTGACTATCCATTATATGTCAGTATAAGCTGCCTACATTTCTTGGATCAGCACACTGATTTGTCAGTGGAACAGGTTATCAGACAGCAGATTTGGGCCATTTATCTGGACATGCTGGACAGATTAGAACAGTTGAGGGGTATGACTATGGATACAGCTTACTACCTGAACATTCTGCCACAATTTGTTCAGTTGATGGTTATGATTATGCTTACAGCTTACTATCTGAACATTGTAGCAAAGTCTGTACAGTTGTTGGGTCTAATTATGCATACAGCTTTCTATCTGAATATTCTCGCAAAATCTGCACAGTTGTGGGGCATGATTATACATACAACCTACTACCACTCCCGGGATTCAAATCCCTGCTGTGTGTGGTAAAAATATTACAGTTGACATCACAGTACACTGTGCTATCAGAGAATTGGTGTAAAGCATTCCAATGGTTTCTGTCTAAGTCTCCTTCAGTTGTTCTATATGACTGACCTCTTAGGACTTCCAACATTATTATGCTGAAATTCCTACACATTTTAACTGTGTTCAACAGTGTGGGATCACTGCTTAATACAACAGTACTATTTACAGAATGCAACACTACAACAACATATGAAAGCAGGATGTACACAAGCACTCCAGGGGTTATACTTTTATCACAAGATATTACACCTTTATTTCCACGCAACCCTTATGACAGTCTTCCTGCCATATTGTCTGATTTATTCAGTACATCCCATACACAATACACTTCTTTACTGTTACAATGCTTTCCAGAACTGCTATATTTATTTGTTATGACAGTACATGCAGGAATATTACTAACTTGCATTGCAACACAGCCTTTGCAGCCTAGCAGCATGGGCTTGCTGGTTCACAGCCCACTCATCTGCAGCTGTCAGAGAAATACAGTGATATTTAGCCATTACCTATCCATAGTATACACAAGCTAGGCAATCATTATCTACGTAGTAGAATGGGTACTTAGTGCTGGGGCATTGGCCATCTGCCTTGCTTCTTGGATCCACTGGTCCAAGAGATCACCCCTCTGCCACTTCAGGTCAGCATGGTGATGCCTGACCTGCTCACCAGTCCGGGTGAATACCAGTGGCACTTGTGAAGTCATGGGTGAGACTGTCCCAGGCCTCCACTTTATACTGGGAGGCCTGGTACTGGCCCTGCAGTAGTCTCTCCTCATGATATTTTACCAGGACCCATACCATGAATCTGGACTCCTGGGTGCCCCAGCGCTGTGCTCTAAATCGAGTGCCTTCCCCAATGCTAGCTATTCTGCCTACAGTAGGGAGCTGCAACCATTTATGGGAATTATTGACACCTGTGGGGTTTAAACATGCCCAATTTCCCACACTTTCCCATGATTGGATGGTTTTGAAAAGGTTAAGCTATGGGCACACCTGCTTACCTAATTTTGGCATTGCTTAAAGGGGCATACCACTTGGCAGATTGAGTTAGCTGGCCTACATATTGCTTACCCCAACTAAGCTGAGCTGTGCAATGCTTAGCATTGCTTAATATTTAATTTGCATTATATTTTCCTTTTGGCATTGATTTATTATTTGTTACATGTTATATATGTGTCTGGTATTCGTGATTCATGTGTTCATACACTGTATGGGGTCCTGGGGACTTCAGCACTTTATTACAATAACACCTCACATCTGGCCTTACTGCAGTACTTCAGTTCACATATTTATGTTATACAGCAGGTTATACAACATCACACTGTACATAGATTCCTTTCACATGCTCAGTTTGATTTCTTATGGTGAGGATTTGTTTGTTGAAACCTCAATTTTATATACTGCTATGATGGCTTAGTGGTTAACTACTGTGACTGCAGTGTACAGAGTCTTGGGTTCAAGCCTTGCAGAAGCTGTTTATTTTGTTGCTGGGCAGAACACAGGCCATTGGATACAGAGTGGTTAAGGCACTTTAAAGCAGTTGTAAGCGGGTTTGCGCAGTTTGCGCGGAGCTAAGCAGTACTTACTTCCGGTTGCAGTTTCTTACACTCAGTTAGCTTCTACTTTGCTTAATCTGTGTAGGCAATGCTTACCCCTGTGCAAATGCACTTAAACACACTTACTGTTGCTTATAACTAGACACATGTTACAATCAAATTGCCAGATTTGCCACAAATGCTCCCTACCGTTCACATCATTGCCACTCACTATACCAACTAAAGTGGCTTGAACTTCAAAATCTCATTACCTTCTACCAACTAGTTTTACTAATAAAATCCTACTATATCCAGACAAAATACCAACACTATCTAATTTACTTAAAATACATGAAAACCCAAGACAACTACATTCTAGTAACAGGACCTTAATCAAGATCACCAGAACCAACAACTCAGCAGGAGACTCCCTCTTTCCTAACTACATAGGCAAACTCTGGAACTAACTGCCCCCTAATATTACCTCAGCAAATTCTATCATTACGTTTAAACAGCTACTAAAGGAACACCTATTTATCTATAGACAATGACCATGCCTTCCCCCAGGTTTTCCCTCAGGACTTTCTCTCTCAACCTCGGCATAGTAATTTACTGCATGTACTAGTTTTCTTAATATGTAAATCTCATCTACTAGGAGTTCTTCTATACTCCTGAAAGCTCTCTACTACTCACAGTGCACCTCATCTTTTTCTTACACCATCATACTCAAACACAATATTGTAAATGCACACATATCTATGGGAGAATTATACATACTCTCATTAATTCAAGTAGAAATTATTGGACATACAACTAACGTGTCCTGCTACAATTTGCAGCTAAAATATTTTTTTCTCTATGTACTTCTAATATGTTATGTTTTGTACTTGGTCTCTGTATTTGTTAAATGACTCTGTATGTATTTGCTTGCCTTTGTATATTTACAAATTCTGGAGCTTTTCTCTCTGGTTCTCCTCTGAAAATGGACATTTATCCAGTCAGATTCTCCCGGTCAACAAATGTAAAATAAATAAATAGAAATAAAATAAATATGCGTACTACTGCTTATTTGTGCTTAAACCTGCTTACCAGTGCTTTATTCATTATGACACTGACACTTCACATGTACATTTTCTGCAGTACACCAGTTCATAAATATATGTTTGTTCATGGGTTTTGCAACATAAATATTGGTTATAACATACTTTGCCATGTAAAGTAGACGGTGCTGCAGTGGGACTCAAACCGGGAATGCCTGCTTGTTAGGCGAATACTCTGCCCACTACACTATTGCTGTGCTGCTTCATTTGCATATATCTTCCTTGTTATCCTCTTCAGCCTTTTAAACTGCTATAACCGTAGCTAAGCAATGGGCACACCCACGCACTTACGGTTAGCTGTACTCAGATTTAAAAAAAATAAATAAAAGGGTTTCATCTTTTAATTTATATTTACAGTTGCTGTTGTACACTTGGGGATGGTTGTTGAGGATATGAGGACACTTATGAGCGATTTTGCTCATTTCTTAACACCTTCTGCTGTTCTACCTTGCAGGGGCATGTTTATTCTGAGAGTTCTGCTCTCAGACATGCCCCCTGCACTCACTCAAGCTCCGTGTAAGCCTAGGAGATCAGGTAGCACGCCTTGTTAATATGCATGGCACGCTGCCATCCTGCTCCTAAACGGGTGCTTCCGTGCAGGAGTAAGCTAGTCCTGCACGGAAAATTAGTGAATCCGGGGGACTGTGTTTTCTGTTATGTGGCAATCTGCTTTTAAAAGTATTTTGACATCTCTTTCAATACATCAAATTATTTATAGTTTTTGAATGATGAGTAAAGAAATATACCTGTGAAGTTGAAAAAGCTGATTGGCTTGTCCTAAACAGATATGGTTATGGTATATTATTTGGCAGTCTGCAGCTTTCCTTGAAGCTGATCATTAATATGTAGTTGCTACTTTAAATAAATGTTCTCTTTTGTCCTTGGAAGAATATTTTTTTGTCACATTCCCCTGCAGTGATGTGATTGGTCAATCACAAATGTTGCAAGCCAATGATTAACCTGTCAAATTTAGAAAGTTTAGAAAGAAAAGTGTTCTGAGAAGTCTGATGCATAAGCCTCCTGAGAGTAAAATGAGCCAACTGGTTCTTTATTCCTACAATTTTAGATGTTAGAAGTATCTCTCCCAAGTATAGACTGATTTGAGACTGAATCAAAGAAACAGAGTAGAAAAGAGAATTTTTAAATAAAGTAGAAGAAACTGCATCTTGTCTTATTTATCTCATTACAAAATCAAATGATCCAAAATGTTAGTTAATAATATCATTATTAAAACAAAGGAGAAAGAAATGAAGTAGTAACAAAAGATAATGCAAATAAGATGGAAGCTTATGTAAAGCAAAGACATTTTACATGTTTGATCCTTCTGCAACTGCCAACCACCATCTCCTCTCCTATAGGTCTTGATATCATTCATTCTCCAGTGGGATGAAAGCAGACTGGAGCGGGCATCCTCTACCCAGCAAGGGAGGCCCTTTAGACTTTTAACCTATGCCTTTTCTTCCACAAGCTGAAGTTTATGATATGCCAGGCATCCACAGAGTTGTATTATAGTTTAGTTCTGATTATTCATTCTACATTACTGGGAATGGCTGATTTAGATCTGTTCCGTGTAGATGATAGCTCTCTTACAATGTGGATCTTTTTGTATCACATTGACTATGTGCTCAAAGCATTGTGGAGAAAAGTTGCATGTGTGTTTAGGTAGGAATGACACAGACAACAACCTAAGACTGAAAACCTAGCTGGTTATGCAGTGGACGCATACCTCTCAACCACATAGAAAGCTGGACAAAGCCATAAATAATGGTGGGATAAAGGCCCAAAAATAGGGACAATTTTTAAATATTGCTCTTCAAACTTAAAAAGTTGACAGAATAACAGGATTTGCGTTAGTATGAATTTTCTGAAGGGTATGAAGTCTGAAACCCAAACGTCTGGCCTTATTTTCTGACTTTTATCTTTAATGACTTGACACTGATTTGCCAGAAAACACAATTTTATGAAAAATGGACCACAAATATGAGACAAAAATCTGGACATTTTGCAAACATCTGTACATTTGAAAGGTATGCAGTGGAGTTTGTAGAGGAAATCACTTAGTAACAACGTGAAAGTTATACTTAAGTCATATATGAAAAAAAGACAATGGATGGGTTTGGTACCTAGTCAGTGACCCACTGTGGTAGTTCACTAAGCTGAAATGTATGCTAAACCACATTTTCCACCTAAGCACCATAAGTACATGTCGAATAAAAGTTTATGCCTTTCAAACCTCAGTGCATTTGAATACCACTTTGCTCTTAGCTTTCTATATTTTTGATAGCAAAGATTTTCATTTTCTTCATTCAGCAACCCAAAATTCCTCTAACTAGCCATTGTAGTTAGAATTCTGACTTTGTAAAGGTGAAAAACAATGTTTAAATGTTTTGTCTCTGTTTTTAATTTACATATCTTTTTTCTAAGTAATTTGCCCTTTACATATCATCACTAGTAAAGGAGCAATTTTGTCACTGCTGGATAGTGTTGTGATAAAGCTATAGTTCATATAAAAGCAGCCTGCAAATTTACCTTTGTAAACCATTATTAACTATAAAAAACAAAAAGTTGTAGAGCAGGACTGTTGTTATGTCTCATTACCCTGAACTTAAAAAAAATAAATAAAATTAGAAAATAAATGCAAAAAGACAACTAAAGTACAGCACAGCATATAGATACTGCACTTTGCTAAAAAATATTAAGTTATACAAGACTGGAATGTTTATAAAATGTATGGGTGGTGCGTTGTGGTTTCGAAATATGCTTTTTGCTTTTCACCTCACATTCTTGCAGTGATGTTATCTCTGCTAACACCTTAGTAATGCTGTCTTCACTGGCTTCTGTAAATTGGTCTCCTAGGCAGCAAAGATCTTAGAGACAAGCAAACTGTTATACTTATTAATAAACTATAGAATATGAGATAATTTGACTACACTGAGACTTAAAAAGGAGTGCAACCATGTGCAATGCTACTTTATATTCATACTTAAGTAAAATATCTCTTATTAAATCACATATAAGCTACATATACATTCACGCATTTAACTTCCTTGATTCATACAGTAGTGTATTATGTTTACTCACTCGTTAGATATATAACATTCTGTTGTTTTTTTAATATCTTAATACTTTTCACACAACTCACGGTGCAAAAAAATATTAGAATTACTCCATCACTTCTCTGCTTATACAAATGAATATACATTGCTAAACCATTAACTACTGCCTACCTGATAACTAAATTCCCTAGAATTATGTATGCCTAATGTGTAATTTAGTCTTGTAATAGATTTTTGCTGGGTGTACCATCTCCTTACAAACCCCAAAGGTATGCTGTAGGTATACTGATAATGTTCTAAAATTACTGCATGTGTGTGTGGCACACGAGACTGAGTGTATGTGTATCACTTGCTGGGTTGGCACACTTTGCGCGATTAATTTCACTGCCTTGTGCACACTGAATGCCACAGCTGGCTCTAGTTCTCCTGCTGCAGTGCCTTACTTTATACTAATGGGTAGTCAAAGAAGGAATGAATGACTGAATGAATAAAACACAGCTTTACTTCACAATGAGCAATAAATACAAAATAAATGGTGGAGCAATTCAAATATAAATGGGACAATATGAGTACTAAAGTGAAAGAATTTATGAATGGATTACATAACTGACTTAATTTAGCTCTGTTTATATAGAGTCTCCGAAAAATAGTGAACATTCTGTCCTGAATACATCAGATTGTGAGCAGATGATTGCAAAATGAAGTCTGTCTGCAAATTAGTGTTTTACACAATGGGCAAGCCCCTTGGTCTGCACTCAGCAATATGTAGTATAATCATATCTGATATCATACCATATTATCTTAGAGTAAAACAGCAGAATAAACATTGCAGCAATAATAGATATAACAGTAAATACCTAAACTTTACAGAAAGGCATTCAGATTGATGCCTGTAATGACTTCCAAATTTGGAAGAGCTCCCACCTCACAAGGGAAAGAACTGACCATCCTATTTAAAAATGCAAATAAAAAAACAGAAACCAGTAAAGAATGGAGGCAGAGTGATGCAGCAGGTGATATGGCTGCCTCACTACACTTTGCCCATTCATGACTGGCACATCTTTGCATCCTCTACTTGCTTTTGTGACTTTTCACAGGGTAATCTGGTTTCTTCTCACTTCTCAAAATGTGCCCAAGGTGAACTGACTATTCACCAATATGCCCACAGATGCGCATGCTATATACGTGCACATCCTGTGATAAACTAGCACCCCAATCAGGATTAATTTCTCGTGCCCACTGAATGCTGGGATAGAATCTTTGTCCCTTTAAATCATGTATTGGGTTAAGTAAGTTAGACAATGAATAGATGACTGAATGAAATGCTGAGTTAAAAAAATGTCTGTAATTTTAATCCCAAACTCACCCAAAAAGTACTCTGCACCAAAACCAATCCAAGACCTCAATTCTGAGAGAAACAACAGTAGAAAATCAAAGTTCAGTAAAAAGGACGGGTCATATATAAAATGTATTCACACTGAACATTCTGACCCTTTCCTTTCTGCAAACAATAAATCCAGAGTCAGAAAGAACATGTTTAAAAAAAAAATAAAAAAGCTTTCACAGTTTATAATATAATTATCAGAAGCATCCAACATTCATCTTATAAACATCTTCATACCAAACTTCCAGAAGCTATCTCCTCCTGTGAGGACATTCACAGGTATGACCAACCCTTCTGTAGATATCCTGCCAGTTGCTAAGAACCAAAACAGAACTATGATCCCTAAAACATACTTCCCAGGCCACAAGCACAATTCATTTAATGTTCCTTCCACCAAACTTGCTTCCTAAACCTGCTCAAAACCATTGCTAATATTATAGAAAATTATAATAAAGCTCCCATTCAAAAATAATAATAAAACTGCAAAAATGTTAACTAGTGAAATAAAAAAAAGGAAACAGAAAGTAACTTAAATCGATTCTGTACCAGTCACTGGCAAGAAAACTCCATTTGAGACATGAAAGCTGAAAATGAGTGATAAAACCTACCCATCCCAAAAAAAGTACTCCAAAAAAAGAAGCCCTTTGAAAGGGATTATCATCTTGTTATATGGAAAAGAGGCCCACAACTACACAGTACAGATTAATCTATAGGAAACATTTAAAACATAAAAAGGACCATGAATTAAATAAATATGCAGGTATTGTTCTGTGATATGTATAATGTCTGCATGGCAGAGGAAGGGAGCACATTGCATGACTTGTGAATTTGCCAGCACTAAGGAAATTTGTTTGCTACCTCTAGAAGTACAGATATTTAGTTTATAACACACATGCTAACATGAATTCCCCCTTTCTCTCTCTACATAGGTGAAAACAAATCTCTGTTTCATTGAAAACTCATTTCATAGTAAACCTTCTCCACAAGAAATATGTCCTAAAAACAGTTTTTTTTCCTGACAGCAAGCCCTCCTTCACCCCCTATGTGTGAGCTTTGCCTTCCCATACTTACATGAACTAACTGATGTAAAGATGCAGCTGTACCTTGTAGGAACAAGTGCAGGGCAAGCTCCAGAAACAAACCCACATGGTAGAACCATAATATCAAAAAGCTTTATAATACAAGGAAAATAACTTTGACCAGAAGTAAGAAGAAGAATTTCCAGAATGATAAAACGCTCATCATTGAAATAAACAGGAGCTTAATAAAATCCACCAAAGCTAAGTATACGAAAGGTAATCACATGGCATTTTTTAGGCATGTTTGTAATGTCAAAAGTATGAAGCAGCAATGCGCTGAGATGATTTTGTGAATGATGTTACTTACACTGATGCTGAAGATATAGTGAACCTACTGGCAGATAAATTTACCTTTAACTCTACCCTCTCTCCTTCCTCTGTCTTTCTGTAAAGATATGCCTGAAACTGGTTCACCGTTAGCTACCACACAAGAAAAAGTCTTAAATTGCTATCAAAAGCTAAAAATACTGCATCAATTGGTCCTGACAATATCAGTCTATGCATCTTAAACAGTGTGAATCACAGTTTATCTACACCCATAACAATACTGTTCAATCTCAGCCTCCATACAGGTTTTATACCAAGTGAATGGACAACAGCTACAGTCATTACTTTGCATAAGGCAGGACCTTCCACAGACCCATATGCCTTGATCAGCCTCATATGCAAAGCCATGGAAATACTTGGAATTAATCAATCAGGACATATGGAACCTCCAAACACTGGACCTGTCTTGATTTGGATTCTTCAAGGGCAGGTCATGCTTACTCATCCTAGTGGATTTTTTTAAAGTCAGCAAAGCAATGGATGAAAGCAAAACAGTACGCATACCTCTACCTGGCCAAAGCTTTTGACACAATTCTCCACTCAGGCATAGTAGAAAAATGAAATAAACTGGAAATAAGCCACTATGTCCAAATAATAATGTTATCCATTGGATTACCAAATGGCTCATAGATAGTATGCAGATAATCAAAATAGAGGAAGTTACCTCCACAAAGAGATCAGTCAACAGTGGAGCACCCCGGGTTCTGTGCTAGACCTTTCCTGTTTGGCATCTACTTTTCTGAAGTAAAAGCTGATACCACAGGGCTCTGGCTGACTAAGTTTGCACATGAGTGTAAGCTAGGAGCAGTCAATGAATCTCCAAATGACTAAGTCATCCTGCAGGAAGGTTTGTCTCAAATAAATAACTGGTTTAGGCCAGTCATTGAATATAATGCCCCTTTGGTATTTATCTGTCCAGACACATGTAAAGACTGGAATGCTCACAGAGATACATTACTAAAAGGACACAAGGCCTAAACAACATGTCCTGCATGGATTGACTCAAAGGCCTGACACTGTACTCTGTATCCTACAGACTGCTGACAGGTGACCAGTGTCTGGGATACAAGGCGTCCTCTAACATGTTACTGATAGGTTTCATTTACTGCACATCAGCAAGTAAAATTGCATCAGAAATATTTGGTCTAGGGATCTAAAGCTTTTCTGCCACATCAATAGAATGGTTTCGAGGGATAGGTATATCTTGCCGAGGATACCACTGCTGTGGAACAGATTCTCTATCCACATAAAACAAAGTTCACCCCTGTCCATTTTCAAGTGGAAGTTAGATCTATGGGTAGAAAAAAGAAAATTTATCCCAGGACTACCCCTGTACTACTGATAGACAGAGGCGGCTCCTAAATGCTTTTTCTCTTGCATGGGTCCCCTCAAATTATCTATGGTATGATCCAAGTTATTCTTATTAGAGGAAATATATAATTATTGATCATGGGATAGATAAGGCCAATCTATAACAAAATAGGACAGATTATTTTGAGCATAAAAAGGGAAATTATTTAGGCTTAAAGTGGTCCATGAGGGCAGCTAGCCTAGTACTTAACCATGAACTCCATGACTACACAACTGAAGAGAAAAGAAAAAAAGCACAGAGTGAATCAGTGCTTGAGTTAAACACAGATATCTACATATCTTGATGCTGACCATCGCAATTCACACATACTCTGCTAGACTCACTTCCCAATGACTCCCATGATAAGAAATGACATCATTGCGTACTTTCTATACTCTCGTATGAAATGGGTTTTTCACTGAGACCAGTTTTTAATGAAATGGTTTCCACCATTTCAGTTTCAGTGAAAGAAAGATTCAGTATTATGACAGGCACCCATATATTTTTATGGCTTACTATCAAAAGCTTGAAATGCACTTTGTCAAATGTCAGGTGATGGAAAGTACAGTTTCAAAAATGCACAATGCCGAACCCAAATACAATGAATTCATGATAACAAAATAAAGCATGATTCATTAGCATGAGTTCAGCATTGTGAATGGAGATCACAGTACAGTGAGGATCAGGGAAGTTACCCTTTTTCTCACTGTATTGTGATCTCTGAGTTGGAAGATATAATTTGCAGGGGGTGTGAAGGGCACAACCCCCCACATGGATGCTGCCGGTGGACTTGCCCTCATACAAAACATAAATGCTAAATGGACTTTTGATTTTGAAAGTTTGGAGTTTTGAATGAAAACATATCCATTATCAGTTCTGACATTTAGTAAGAAATTAGTTCATTTTCAACTTTTCAGTTCAGCAGTGCAAATAAATGCATAACTGCCACTCTGAATTTTGATAGTAAACCTATTTTTATACGTGTGTGTGTCGGTCTGTGTATGGGTAAGAGCACGCAGTGCCAGTGGTTCAGCCTGTAGCACTCTACCGTTTGGTGCTGCTACAACAGAAGACTGTGAGTGCAAGACGACTGGATTCCTTTTCCATTACTGACACTTCAGTGCAGCATTAGGAGGTGCTGCACCCCTGAGTATGCTGTCCTTCAGGTGAGACATTAAACTGAGGTCCCATCTGCCTAAGTTGGTGGTAACTCAGATGTAAAAGACCCATGGCAGGTACCAAAAAGAGTAGGAGAGTCTGTCTAGTGCCTGGTCAAATTTCCTAATACCACCTCTGATGTCCCCTGAAAAGAGGCCACCATCATAGTGGGAGTAACCTGTTCAACAAATGATAAATCAATCAATCAATAAATAAACATACAATTATATATATCAACACATACTCAAACACATACACATGCACATACATAGACATACAAATACTTTGGCATGAAAGTACAGTACCATTATATATGTTATTCACTAGGTCATTTAAGTATAGAAGATTTCTCAAGACTGGAGACCTCTACTTGTTTGCCTTTAAGAGAAAGGGGACTAGGACACACCCAGAGTCATACAGACACATAAGTTTACTTTCATGTTGTAGAAAAATAATTGAGAAGGCTATTTTGGATAAATTATTGTCAGAATTTTAAAGTTTGGGGCTTGGAACCATATATCAGCATACATATGTTGAAAATAGATCTCTGACTAGCTGTAACATGATGTTCTATGATAATATAATATGACCTATAAAGGAAAAAATGTGCTGAGATGTAACTTGTATAGACTTAACTTCAGCATTTATAGGATCATGCACAAATTACTGATCATTAAATTAAAACAACTAGGTATTGATGTGAAGATGCAAAAACCAAATGGCTGCAGGTACACTGAGGTGCCCAAAACACACAACAACAGCAAAAGTAAATTAAGGCACCAAAGTTTTTTTATACATATATTTTTTATTGTACTATTATGGTTATATGTGTGTGTATATGAAAATATATATATATATATATATATATATATATATATATATATATATATATATTTTAATAACCATCAGGGATGACATCCTCCCCTTTTTTAAATATTATTGTGTGTAAATACACACCTTTCTATATATTTTATGCATTTTTCTTATGGATATTGATATATGTTCTTATGTTAGTGGAGTAATATCTCTTTAAATTGTGATGTCATACTAATTGTCCTAGTATTTAACCAAGCATCAGTTGTAGTGATGTGGTCTGATGAAGCAACATTAAGTTGTGAAAGCGCTTACCATTTGTCTTCTGCAATAAAGTACAGTGACTGATTTCCAGTGTGTAACTTTGGTGCCTTAATTTACTTTTGCTGTTGTTGTGTGTTTTGGGCACCTCAGTGTACCTGCAGCCATTTGGTTTTTGCATCTTCAGTTCCTATTTTTTATTCGGCTAAGGACACACTACACGTGGATATAATATGGACATGGATACCAACCAAGAATCATCTAATGAACATCGTCGATTTTTAAAGCTTCTTGAAGTACCAGTGAATCCATTATTAAACACTGACATACAGGCAAATACAGTGGATATTGGTTCAGAGATGGAAAAAATGCTTGAGTTTTAGGCACAATATAGGGGGCTAGAAAACCTTCTATATAAGTACAAACGACTACAATGGCAAAGACTACACCTACAAGCTTCATTGGAAGCTAAAGTAATACCTCGAGGTCTACGTATCTTAAATATGCCAACTTATGGGAATACATATCCTGAACTCTTACGTATGTGGCAAGAATTGAATTTATCTTTTAGCTCCAACTATATGGAGCTCCTTATAGAGTTTTTTACACCTCTTGAAACTGAGCTCAAAACTGAAATTGTGACACTAGAAAACCAGATATCTGTAACCTTTCCTGCTACTATCACCCTTAATAAAATAGGCCAGTTACATGAAAGCATTAGTGCCTATGCGAAAAAGCTTCAAGATGTTAAATTAAATAAATTAAACAGAGATAAAACTGATTTTAGCAACAATAATGTCTTCTCATGGCCGAGAGACCCTATAAATAGAACCCCTTTGTATAATCCTGTTACAGTGAATAGAGGAACTAGTAGGACACTAAATACTGAGACACAGGCTTCCACTTCCTGTTCTCGCGCTATTGAGATGAGGGAAAGCATGGCAATACAACAAAGTGACCAAGAACATGTAAATTCTAGTGTTCCTACTCTCCAAGTTGCATCCTTTGCTTCTATAGTGAATGGGAATACATCTACATCGAATATGGATAAAAATTCGAAGTCAGAAGAACAAAGGAATGCAAACACTATAGGTAAGACTCCAATAGACACTTCACAAGCAAATGCTACAGATACTTGTGTTTTTTTAGAGAATTTGAAAGTGGGAGAATTCACTTTGAAAGCAGCTCTTCCATTCAGAGCTCGAGCCAAAAGCAATCCCAATATGGGAAAGACAGCAAGGGAAAATCAAATGGACAGAACTGCACACTTTACAAAGAAAAGGAGAATGTAAAAACTGATCTTATTGTTAACATTTCTTCCTTTACTCTAACTAATGAACAAAACAGTTTGCTTAATAAGGGTTTGTCTTTTATACCTGCCAAGAAGGCAGATTTAACTGAAATGCTAACAGACTTGAAATTGCTTGGTAGGAATTTATCATTAAAATGCATGTTTCGTAATAATGAAAATGTCAATGTAAATATATACAAGAAACCTAGCACTTTTGTACCTCCCACCCCTCCAGGCATACAAAGATTTTTAGATATGTGTGAAAATGCTTTTAATGAAGCTTATACTCCTGGTACGCAAGGCTGCACCTTTCATAATTTAAATACAGAAGAATATAGGGCTCTACATGAATTGCAGGATTTACATTCTCTTATTATTAAACAAGCAGATAAAGGTGGTAAAATTGTATTAATGGACAAAGATTTATATGTTAACCAGATGAAGGTTTTGCTATTAGATACTTGTACCTATCAAATGCTGACAAAAACAGCTGTAATTGCTATCACTGATAAAGTGTCTTTTTTAGTGTTTGATTTACTGATTACAGGATTAATTGATGAATCCTTATTTAATTATTTTTCAGTACAAAAACCTCTAGTTCCTAGGATCTATGGACTCCCTAAAATCCATAAACATCCCACGGTTCCTCCTTTACGCCCCATCGTATCAGGAGCAGGATGGTGCACTGAGCCTCTATCTATTTATGTAGAAGGCATTTTACATGAGTTCTTGGATAGTTGTTATACAGTTCTTAGAGACACAAAAATGTTTTTACAGTGGTTGCAAAATAGAATGGAAACCATTGATAATGATGAAGAATTTGTATTCCTTACCATGGACATTGAATCTCTTTTTACTAGTATTCCAAATGTTTGGGATATTGATAGAATAAGAGAATTCCTCGATATGAATAAGAAGCTGACTACTAATAAGATTATGCTAGTCTGTGCACTATTGGAGATTATACTTGAAAATAACATTGTAGCTTTTCAGGATCAATTTTTTCTACAGAAGATTGGCGTGGCTATGGGCACTTCATGTGCAAATAGCTACGCCAATCTATCACTAGTACGATGGGAAGAACAATATGTTTTGTCATATGTTAACCCATTTTTTGGCTACATTCTCTGGTACGTCCATTTCATGGATGATGTTTTTGTCTTGTGGAAAGGGCATGGTGAAAATATCAGTAATTTCATTGATTACCTGCATAGTACTACAGACTTTTTGAAGTTTACTTTTACTTTTTCTGATACATGTGTTGATTTCTTGGATGTGAGTGTCACCCTTACTGATTTAAAGCAGATAAGAACCAGTATTTATCACAAACCCACAAGAACCAATGCCTGTCTGCACAGGTCAAGCATGCACCCAAGACACATACCTAGAAATGTCCTCAAATGACAAGTCTATAGAACCCTATGCCTACATAATAATGATGAAGAGGCAGTAGTTGCTTTAAATAAGTTACAAGACGAATTTCAAACAAGAGGCTATTCTAGCTCAGAAATCACTAGAGTGATAGCAGATGCATGGAAATTGAGATCTACAAGATGTAAACCATACATGAGCTCTTATAGTGCTGATACAAGTATACCTTATGATACAAGTATTGATAGAAATAAGTTTAGAATAGTTTTTAGATTTGCAAGTGACATCAATAAGTATACAGAAATTATTAAAAGAATTGGCACTTATTACATGAAATACCAGGTCTGGTTTCCACAGTTGGTGACACCCCAAACTTCAGTTTTAGAAATAATGTGTCTTTAAAGCAGCAGCTCTGTAATAGAGAACATCAGTCTTTTAGAAAAAATCTCTCAAACAGACAGGGCACCTTCCCGTGCAGGAATTGTGCTGCTTGTCAGCATGTCTACACTAAAAATGAGTACATTCATCCTGTGAAATGTTTTAAACTTTATACGAAGAATTACTATGATTGTAAAAGTGTCGATGTTGTTTATTTTTGTTTTTGCCAAGCATGCCATGCCTATTATGTAGGCAAAACAAATAGGAGCTTTAAAGAAAGAATGTTAGAACATATAAGGGACATACGGAACCAGAAGCAATCAAATGCTCTAACTAATCATGTCCTGAATACAGACAGTAGCCATTGTTTTAAATTTTTAATCTTACAACAAATAGTAAGGACAAACAGAGGTGGTGACGTAGAAAACCACACTGAAGAATTAGAACAACAATGGATCACTAAATTACAAGCAGATAGATATCCTGGTTTGAATGGCTGCACCTCATTAGTTCCTTACCTTAAGGCCAGGCGCCTTAAACACTAAATATGAGTTTTTTTATATATATATTTTTTATTGTACTATTATGGTTATATGTGTGTGTATATGTATACACACACACATATATATATATATATATATATATATATATATATATATATATATATATATTTATATTTTAATAACCATCAGGGATGACATCCCCCCCTTTTTTAAATATTATTGTGTGTAAATACACACCTTTCTATATATTTTATGCATTTTTCTTATGGATATTGATATATGTTCTTATGTTAGTGGAGTAATATCTCTTTAAATTGTGATGTCATACTAATTGTCCTAGTATTTAACCAAGCATCAGTTGTAGTGATGTGGTCTGAGGAAGCAACATTAAGTTGTGAAAGCGCTTACCGTTTGTCTTCTGCAATAAAGTACAGTGACTGATTTCCAGTGTGTAACTTTGGTGCCTTAATTTACTTTTGCTGTTGTTAGGTATTGATGTACTGTTGATAAGCTGGATAGCTGCATGTTTTACACAGAGGACTTGACAAGTATCATACAACAACTTGACAGGTGAAATTCTAGGTTACACTCTGTGTCCCACAGGGCTCTGTCCTAGGCCTATACTTGTTTAAATCATATCTTTCCAAGCTATTTTTTTCATCTGAGGTGTTCTACAGTCTGTATGAAGATGACTCGAAAATGGGTAGACTGATTCCATGTATTACAGATAGGGTATGTCTGCATAAGAAATTGACCAAATTGACTATTTGCGCACAGGAGGATAACAAGTTGATAAATACATCAAAAACTAAGCTCATGAGATTTGGAAGATATAGACTGAAAGGTGAATATTTAAAATAGCACACAGTGATTGAAACTATAGATTCATATAATGACCTGGTTATAATGGTAGATCCAGCTTTGAGTTTTTTTAATCCTGTCAACCAATTGGTTAATGATAGTTACAGAATTATGAGTAGTATGAAAAGAAAAGTCTAGAAAATCAGAAATGACGAAATCATTTTTAGTTACATTAGACCCAAACTTGAGTACTGAATAGCAATATGGAATCCTAATGTGAAAGCAAGCATGGGTAAATTAGAAATAGTACAGTGGAAATATACCAATGGTATCCATGGATAAGAAAATGTAGGTTATTAAGGAAGACTAAAATATTTAAACTTGTATAGTATCTTATACAGGTATATTAGAAGAGACCTTATTCAGGTATATAGGACATTCAGAGACATCTACCTCTGGAAATATTTGGGGTTATTAAAAATTAGTAGAGAATCATCAGAAAACCTATGTAGGAGATGCTATAAAGAGATTCTAATAAAATAAAGTCATATGGAACAAAGGATAATTTTTTGCTAAATAAAGTCATAGTGGAGAACTGTAAATAGGGAAAGAATCTAAGTATGGCATGGATTGACTACAAAAAAGCATTTGACAGTATCCCACATTCATAGATAAAAGAGTGCTTAAAAATGTATAAGATACACCCTACACAGATAAACTACATCACAGAAACCATGAAACAGTGACAAACCACTATGCAATTAAGCCATGATAAAGGACAAATAATTATTATTCCAAGGATAAAAATTCAAAAGGGATATTCCAGGGTGACTCCTTGTCACTGCTGCTATTCCATCTTGCCCTTAAACCATCAAGCTGTCTACTTAACAGACCAGGTCATGGCTATAATTTGGCTCCTAGAAAACAACAAAGTGTAAAGACTTCTCATCTTCTCGTTGTCGATGATTTAAAACTGTATAGCTCATCAGGTGAGGAACTGAAAACATAGCTTTTTCAGATGATATAAGAATGTCATTTGGTCTTTATAAATGTGCAAAAGCAGCCTTTAAAGGAGGAAACCTTCAGCACCAAGAAAACACCAGTTTGGGACAAGAATATGATATAAAAGAACTTGAGCAAGGAGTGTATAAATATTTGGGAACTGATGAAGGATCAACAATAAACACAAACAAATGCGAATAAAACTTAGTAAGGAATGTTTTAGAAGGCTTAAATTAATTTGGAAAACAGCGCTGACATCTAGGAACAAAATTCAAGTTATAAACCAATTTGCTCTTCCTGTCCTAACTTACAGTTTTGGAGTGATTGACTGGCCCCAAAAGGTGTTGGATAGATTAGATAGGAAAACAAGAAGGATGCTTCATGCTCATCAAATGATTTATACAAATCAGTGCATACCAAGATTATATATTCCTCCTTCCGAAGGAGGTATGGGCCTCCTTGAAACTGATTACAGGTATAGATCTGCAATTGTGGTACTGCACACATATCTGCTGACCTCACAAGACCCAAACTTAGTGGAAGTTTTGAAACATGAGGAGAATAAATCTAAAATAACTTCCCTGCTTAGTTTAGCAGAAGCATATTGGCATCAAGCGGGAATGGAAATTAAACCAGAAGTAGATAAAAATTAGGCAGCAACTGAATGTGCCAAAACACAAAAGAAAAAATATAAGAAGAAAGATCAGATGAGAAGGCAAGAAATGTGGAAAATGCACAAATATAGTTGCAAGTATAGAAAACTCCTGGAAGAACCTCATGTTGATCAGGACTGAATGCAGGAATGGTTAAGGAGAAGCAATTTCAAACCAAAAGATGAAAGGTTAATATTGGTGGCCCAAGATAGTAGGCTACATACATGTTGGTTTACAAAGTCCATTGAACATGTGGGAGAAACAGACAAATGTAGGTTTTGTAAAACAGAATTGGAAACAGTTGCACACCTTGTTGCTGGTTGTGACATACTAATGGCAAAAGGACTGTATACTGAAAGGCATAATAATGTGGCAAGATTGTTGCACTGGGGATTGTGTAACCATTATGGTACTGAAGTGGTGGAAAAACACTGGAAACATGAGCCGCAAAGCATCATAGAAAATGATGAAGTCTATATCACATGGGATCACCCATTGCCAACAGTTCAAAAGATAGATGCCAGAAAACTGGATGTAGTGGTCCATGAAAAGAAGACAAAAGTAGCATTGATCATTGAAATTGCTACACCCAGTAACTACAGTGTCTTAAGTACAGAGAGACACAAAGTCATAAAATACCAGGGTTTGCAGGTGGAAATGAGGGCAATGTGGAAGAAGATACCCAGGCAGTTCCAGTAGAAGTAGGGGTAACAGGTCTTATAAAAAAGAATTTAAAAAACAAGTAATCTCCTTGGTATCCCCGAAGTCTCAAAACAACCCACTAAAGTGTAGTGGGTCTAAAAACAAAACAGTGTAAGAAACTTCTCTGTGTGGAAGATTTTCAGTCCATATATTTCTAGTTAATCACTGTATATTAATCAGATCAGACAATAGTAGTAGAAGTAGTGAACGTAAACTCGTCAAGTCAAAAAGTAATAATTGAAAATATATAATTCTACAGCATTACTAAGTATTCGAAAGTAATCCAAGCAAGGCAGGCAGTCTGTTTCCAGTCGAAAAACCTTTATTAAGTACACAGACAAGCAATCCAAGTAAAACAAAAATAGAGTAATAATTTCCTCACAAGCTTTCTAAATATATATATACTTTTTATCAGGCATGGGAGTGGTTTATTGTGCTGTAAAACAAAGTGTTATTGGTACACATGTTAAATTCACATCCCTTCCCCCATCAGTGTGACATTCGAGCTGGTCCTGCCCTACCTAGTAGCTGTCATAATAATATATAGCCCTAATGTACTTTAATGGTACATCTTATTTAACCAAATTATTAAGTATGTGATTTTATATAAGGCAATATACTACATGGCTGGAAATATATCAACCTTAGTTCATTTTGCGATCAAAAATTATATATAAATATACACATATACATTTTGCATGTAAAAATCAGTTTCTATTTTCATAACCTATTGTTAACAAAGATCGCTTTCATCCTTCTAGACTTCTTCAGGTCTGGTTACAAAAACCCTAAAAACCTATATAATTGTATAATTAGTTAGTATTGTTATTACCATCATTTTGAATAAAGTTGAAAAAAGAGAACCAGAAAAAAATAAAAAAATATATATGTATGATGATGGAATCAAAATATACACATAAATTTGAAATTATTTAAAATGGTATTTAAAACAAATTGTAGAAAAAAAAAAAAAAATAAAATAAAATAACAATTAATCATGTAAACAATGTGGCAATTTTCTAAGTTCCAGTGCACTTTTAATTGAAAATACCATTTTAAATCATTTGAAATTTAAGTGTATATTTTGATTCCATCATCATACATATATATTTTTTTATTTTTTTCTGGTTCTCTTTTTTCAACTTTATTCAAAATGATGGCAATAACAATACTAACTAATTATACAATTATATAGGTTTTTAGGGTTTTTGTACATAGACCTGAAGAAGTCTAGAAGGACGAAAGCGATCTTTGTTAACAATAGGTTATGAAAATAGAAACTGATTTTTACATGCAAAATGTATATGTGTATATTTATATATAATTTTTGATCGCAAAATGAACTAAAGTTGATATATTTCCAGCCATGTAGTATATTGCCTTATATAAAATCACATACTTAATAATTTGGTTAAATAAGATGTACCATTAAAGTACATTAGGGCTATATATTATTATGACAGCTACTAGGTAGGGCAGGACCAGCTCGAATGTCACACTGATGGGGGAAGGGATGTGAATTTAACATGTGTACCAATGACACTTTGTTTTACAGCACAATAAACCACTCCCATGCCTGATAAAAAGTATATATATATTTAGAAAGCTTGTGAGGAAATTATTACTCTATTTTTGTTTTACTTGGATCGCTTGTCTGTGTACTTAATAAAGGTTTTTCGACTGGAAACAGACTGCCTGCCTTGCTTGGATTACTTTCGAATACTTAGTAATGCTGTAGAATTATATATTTTCAATTATTACTTTTTGACTTGACGAGTTTACGTTCACTACTTCTACTACTATTGTCTGATCTGATTAATATACAGTGATTAACTAGAAATATATGGACTGAAATCTTCTACACAGATAAAAAAGAATTTACAATCATACTTGGATATGTTAGCAATACATGTAATTCCATACAAATTGCAGAAAGAGTCATTACTGGGCTCATTGTGGGTGCTGTAAAGAGCACTTTTGGCTAACATCAAGGATGGAAACAATACTAATTTCATGAAATTTAATCGTACTTTGACTTAGGAATGGGGTCCATTTTCATCATGGTATTAGAAACCCAAAAGACTTGGAGAAATTAAAAAAGGAGATTCTATAGGAATGAGAAGTGTACTGGTTCTCTAAGAGAGTAGCTGATGCATGGAACAGACTATCAAATCACATTGAAGCAATTACTAGTTTAGATATTTTAAGAACAACCATGACACTTATTATGGGAATAACAGTTCTGGTATATTGGCAGGGTCAAAGGGCATATTGTGCGTGTCTGAAATATTGGTTTGTATGTATGTAAATACACAAGCATGCACATACACAAATATATGTGTATGCATGCATGCATACATGCATGCATGTATGCATCTGAGTGTGTGATTATGAGATTGTTTTGAACTACTTTGAAATCACAATAATCAAATTAAAACACCCAAACTACAGAAATATCAAATTCCACATTTTCTGGCACTGATAACTTTGAAGGAAACAAAGAAATAAAATATATAAATACACACACACACACACACACACACACACACACACACACACACACACACACACACACACAAATGCTTCTATATAACTTTTTTAAGGACTACCATTCCAGTTTTCTAAGCTGACTTGTATCAATGGTGCTCATTTAAACATTTTAAACACTCAAAACACTCTTCTCTGCATCATTAAAATACCTGGTAAATGGATTTATAAAATCTCAGTCAATGATGGTAAGTAAAAAGGTCTCTAAACTTCCTTAACTGTTTCTTGGTTCTTACCATGAGCTACCTTTGAGTCTGCCCTGTACAATCTACATCCCTAGGAAATATTCTCCAAAATTGCATTCAAACATTCCTACTTCTTATTCCATTGTTATGGTTTTCCTTATTAGGCATTTTTGGCAGATTATATGGTTTTACTTGCAAACTCCTTTTATATAATTCCAGTGGCTCCATTCTGGTTGTTTGCTCCATGTCCTCACAAAATTAATATTATTGATGTTAATATTCTGTCTTCTATATTACTGTGTTTTAGTAGTTTTTGAAAATTGTATTGTACTTGTTAACCTTGTTGATATTAACTTTGTAATAATTGTATATGGAGCATTTCTCCCCGGGCCTCCATTGGAAACGGGCTCATTCTGGTCCAATGGACTTTCCTGGTTAACAAACTGCAAATAAATAAATAAAAAATAAATTTAGGAAGAAATCAGATTAATAGAAAACACAGTAAACCAATGTAACCTGTCATCAGGAACTAATATAGTAACTCACGATGAAATTCCACATTAGTCTGAAAGCTGAAGCAGCTGTGTTTTAAAAGATATATTCTCATAAAAGGCATCACATCACCTCTGTGCTTCACTGTATGTCTCTTAGAAAATATGAGTTTAACACATTATTTCCTTCAGTTCTTCTGTCTTGGAACTCTTAATAATATGTGTTACAATCTGTACTCCATTCTCAGTGTTTTTCTGCCAGTGTACTATATTTGGTTACAGAATTAGCCATTTTCTTTCGTCTGTCATTATGACTGAAATAATGCCTTTGCTTGCTTTCCCCCTCATTATCTCCAGTCTGTTCTTGCCAGACACCTCCCTAAATACTGCTTTACATTGTTTCAGCAGAGAACACTTCACTTTAGTCTCCACAGATTCCGGATACTTCGACAAAATCTTTCCACTGAACACAGTTAAGTTTTCTATCGTGTAGAGTAACTCTCCAGTTAGGATGGTTTCAAATAGTTCATTAAAAACGCAAGTGGTTCAATATAAGAAATTATATGCAGCACTGAGGTTTTCTGAGATATACTGTCTACAATCTCACTTACTTACCTCTGAATAGTGAATAGATTACTCAGCATTTCAAATTTATATCATTCAATAGAAACCAAAGGGGCTGTAATAGTCAAACCAAAACACAAAATAAAAAAAACTAAAACTTTAACTGGACACAGACCCAATTTGTTACAAAATAACATATGTTATCTCTCTCTCTCTCTGTCACACACATTAAACTAGTATGCAATAACAAAAAAAAAAGAAATTGTACAAAAAGAATAAATTAATACACCTTCAACAAAGTTGGAGCGCAATAATCAAGGATCAGTTCAAGAAAATATGTTACAAAGGCACTCAATGAACCTGCATACTCCCTTTGTTACATTTCCTTAATCTCCCCCTCCCAAATTTTAACTATCTTATTTACTTTATTATAAGAACTTTAGTGACGTGTGCATTGCCACTTTCCTCATAGACAACACGTACCACCTCTGTATTTAAAATAATACCTTTCTTTTGCTAATAATTAGGATTCAAAATTCTTTTTCAGTTTACCATTCTAAACATTTGTGTAGAAATTGGGCAGTAGAAGCACTCGTGGCAGCTCCAGCAGAGCTGTGAATCAAGCAAAAAACATTTCTAAGTGAGGCAACAAATCTGGATGCTCTTCTGCATGCCTTCTGTACTGCCTTCAGCCCATAACTATGTTACATATATGCCACAGGGCAGTTTACTTAAACAGCATTCTCCACATACTTTCTTCTGTTTCACATCAGGTACATTTAATTAGCATGGAATATCTCTTGTGAAAGCTCTTAATGCTTTTAATTTCTGTTTTAAATACATCTTTTTACCAGCTACAGAGTTCAGCCATCTGTGCCTACAAAGATAATTTTGTGTTGGTGACTGGTGAAGTATAATTGTTTAAGATGGCTAAATGTCCACAAGAAGCCAGAATAACTGTATGCTGCATGTGGACATTTCTTTCCACCGTGTCAGATGTTTCAGGTCATTGCCCTTATTCTTCCACCACTGACAGATTAATTTCATTAGTTAGAAATCAGGACATTCTATATAGTTTTCTCCAAATGATCCTCTTGATATAGTCTGATATGAGAATGTGTTTTTTTTATTCTGCTTTGCCTGGTTATGCCTCTGATTTAGTGAAGTACACATACTTAATGCTACACATACTTAATGCTATGGACAGGGATGTGGCCATGGCTTGAATAAAGCTGAATAGCATTTACTCTTGGTGGCTTGTTGGTGAAACAGATAGCATCGCTGCCTCACAATGCTTGGTTCCCTGTTTCAGTTCTTTGCTGAGGTCCATTCATTGTGCTGTTTGCACGTTTTCTGCATATTTTGCTGGGTTTTTGCTATGGTCTCTATTTTTCTCCACATTTGAAATTAATCATGGCACATGCCTGTAAATGAGCACCATGTGATACAATGATGCCTCATCCAAGTCTAGTTTCTGCCTTAAACCTATTACTCGATGAGACTGACTTAGTCACTGTAACCCTGAATTGGATAAAAAGGTACAGAAAATGGATGGATATAAGCTAAGAACATAACAGAAGGATGACACTTATCAGGTGCTTATAACATACATCAAGCATATCTGATTTAACTATACTACCTCTGTTTTGTGTTCTACTTTCAGAATTTGTTGATAAATATTTCCACAGACAATTCTGCCTGAGACTGACACTAATAGATAACCAGGTGGTGGAAGGCATTGCTGATTTTTCCTAACAGTCAGTCTTACTAGTTCTAGCTATACTATAGTAAAGGAGAAAGGAGTTTTGAGAACCTCTCTTTAATTTTATTATGGCTAGACTCAACTTTTCTTTTGAGAGCAGTTACTAAGACACATTAAGTCATAAATCGATTACTTTGAAGAAAGATTTAGTGTAAGGGAACTGTTGAAATCACCAAATATCACAGAAGTTATCAAACAGTGACTACAAACAGGGGAGTTTAATGCAGCAAACACATACTATTTCACTTTTAGAAGATATGGCTCCATATGTTATGTGGTTTGCCTTCATTTGTTCAACAGAAATGAATGTTGACATCCAGAAGGTAAACCACAGCAACATCAACACATCCAAACATTAAAAAAAAAATCATTCTTTGCAGGAGGGCAAGCCCCCCGCACCACACTCCCCACACACTCCCTGCTGATTATATATATTAAATCTGAGATCACATGGGGTGGGTGCCGATCTCACAGCCTGTAGACTATCTGCAAAGTTGACCAAATGTGGTCAATTACAGACATTTTGACTAAATCTCTGTTGGTCAAACCAACAAATCCGTTTGAAGCATATGAAACATCAACATATCTCATCATGGATGCAAACCTTGAATGCTTTATAGGAGGACCAGAGAGTGGGCAGAACAATATAGGTTCATAGAAGCCTAGCCAAATTTATCCTGAGTTGTCCGAATTATTGGTAGTTGGTTGAGTGAAGTTCAAACAGGTAAGGGTCTATGGTAGTTAATACCAACTTCCTCTGAACAGGAGAGACATGGGCGCCATGCCAGGATTGAATTTGTGGTCACCCATCCATTGCTCTAGGTTGCATTTGAAGAGGGTCAGAGGGGGACTCTGTTTCATGTGAATTGGAAGCTTGTTACAGAGAAGTGGCAGTCTGTGGGAGATGTACCCATCTCTCCAGCATGACCTGTTCATGTCAGAGTCTAGGTTAAGATTCCTGGAGTGAGTGACCCTCATGCAGTTTGATTTATGAATGTGTAGCATTTCCATCAGGGCTCGGTCAGAGACTGCCCTGTAAGCCAGGCACAGGTAATCCCTTAGCAACCTGTAGAAGGCAGAATACAGTGACAAGGCTTTCAATCTTTCCATGTAAGACTTGTTTTGTGTTCCCTGTTATTTCTTGGTGAGAAACCTCTGCTGTCTCTCCAACTGTTGCAGGTGTCTGGTGATTTACATGCAAAGGGAGCATTGTACTCCATTATTGGTTTGATGAGGGATGAGTATAATGGAATTATAACATCCTTAGATGTAGATGCAATGCCTTTACTTATAAGATGTGCCACATAGGATTTCCTTAGTACTGTGGATACATGGTGGTGAACGTTCAGATTGCTATTAACCTGAGTACACAGATCATGTACCACTGGATTTACACTTGAGGGGGGGTGCTGTCTATAATGTAATTAACAGGGATGTCATCTTTCCCAAAGAGAATAATAATGATGCTTTTGTTTTTGCATATAGCTTTAATCCGTGGCTTTTTGCACCAACCATTTGTCTGCATTAACCCCATCTGCAATATATTAACATATCTGCATGACTCAATGATTGCTCCCAATTTGCAATTGTCAGAGAACTTGATCAGCCCCAGGGCATCAAAGTTTGCCTGGACTTCTGAGGAATAAATACTGAACAGTAAAGGGACCAGCACAGAACCCTGTGGTACGCCACTGGTGACTGGTCATCTACTAGAGGTGAAGCCACCTATTTGTCATTATCTGCCCTGTTAGTGAGCCAGTTGGCTACCCATCTGGTAATGTAGGGGCTAATTCCCAATTGGGAGAGTTTATCTATAACACCTGAGTGGGGGATTGTATCAAATGCCTTGGCTAGGTCAAGGTAGGTGGTATGCACTGTCCTTCCCTCTTTCAAGGCCTTGGTGACTTCCTCAAGAAAAAAAAACAAATGGTCCAGGCACACTGAGAACAGCTGAGGATAAATTTATTGCAATTAATCTTTATATACAAGTGCTTTCAGGTTGCACAAATGCAAGGCTTTTTCAAGTAATAAAAACAACTAAAATTCATTCATTTAATTATCCTTTGCCCCCTAAAAAGGCACCAAGAATTTTCTAATGTTTTTAAAGCTACATACCCTCCCCTTAATTGCAACAATACATACAGCAATTTAATACATTTCAATTTATATTATCCATGTTTCATAATTTCCATGATTCAAAATACATCATTCAGTGTAAGCTACTGTACAATACATGTAGACCTGAACAGAACTATAGTTTATGTGCTTTTTTAACCAAATATGGTTTTATAGATATGTGATCATTAAGACCCAGGGAGTTAGTTGCATTTAGTTTCAACTGCCACTATGTTTCCCTGCAGCTCAACCAGTTTTCCCAATCACCTCCCCTAGAGTCCATTAAAACCTGTTCTAGAATTCCAAACACAAACCCTGTTGACCAGGTTCAACATGAAGGTGTCTATAAAGTGCATTATTTAAATTTTTCTTCCTATTCTGTGTGGAGACATGTGTGAATGGGCGTATCTTCGTTGAAGGTTGTGCATCAGGGCTGGTAACTTGGCATGTAAAAATCAACTACCAATCATTAGCGGACCAGAGTTCCGCTGTGGCGACCCCTAACCGGGAAAAGCCGAACGACTCAACAACAGCAACAACAACATTGTAGGTATGTTCATATATACATTTGCTTAGTGTCCTCTCAGATTTTCCAACATAGAATCTAGGACAGTCTCTACATACTGCCAGGTAAACTATACCTTTTGTCATACAATTTCCCTTCCTAAATTTAATAACACTATTCAAACTATTATTCAGCACTATTTGTTCCTTGTCTATAATGTACCTACAGTATTCACATCTTCCACACCTTTTTGTCCCTACACCCCCATGATTACTTGTGTTATTTTTGTTTTTCTCAAAGAGTTTTTTTAGATTAATTCCTGTTTTGAACACAAAATGAAGGACCTCACCCAGTTTGTGTACAATCTCTTGATTAAATTTCAGCATTTTCCAGTTGCTCTCCACTAAACTTTTCATTTCTTTTGAACTATTATTATATTGGATCACTAATGCCCTACCAAAGCCTTGCTCAGTAGCCTGATGCCCCTTAGGGTTGTATTGAATATCACCGAATGAGGGGTGGATTTAACACCCCATCCTTCCACCACATCCGTGGCCACTTTCTCTATGAAATCATTCAGGTAGCCTCTGGCCCTGAAAACATGTATCAGTTCGACTTCATATACAAAATCATTTTTCTCTGAGGTAATTCTGGCAGCCCTAACCATCTGACCTTTTACTGTACTTCTTTTCTGTTACCATGGGTGTGCACTACTGTATGGTAAGTATGAATTACTAAATGTGCCTTTACAGTGAAATCTAGATTTCAACCATCCATCAAGTTTTTCCAACCCACCATCTAAATAATCAATCTTAATAGGGTCAGATTTGTATGTAAACTCCAGCAAACCAGTGGTGGTGTTCAGATAGTCAATAAAGGATGTAAGGGTTTCCTTGAGCCTATCCCAAATTACAAAAATGTTGTCCAAAAAGCGACAATATAACTTAATGTGTTTCCAATAAACAGAATCAAACACGTATGTAATCTCCCACTTGAGGAGAACCAAATTAGCGTATATGGGGGCACACGCTGCCCCCATAGCTAAACCCTTAATTTGTTTGAAGGTCTCCCCCTCAAAATAAATGAAATTGTTCTCCAACACTATCCTCATGAGCTCCACTAGTAAATCTACATCCACCCTTAAAGAAGGACCTTTTTCATTCAGTAGTGCATAAAACATATCCAAACCTTCTTCTACCGGTATGCATGAAAATAAATCTACCACATCAATGGTTAAAAAACATATTTCCCCTTCATCGGTTTCTAGTGTTAGACTAAGTAGGAAGTCCCAAGAGTCCCTTAATAGATGTTCATAATCTTTCGTTATTTGTTTAAGAGAAAGATCCCAGAAGGTGGCTATGGGGTAGGTTTTCGACTGTTCCCCGAAAACAATAGGTCTATAAGGTGGGTTAGTGGTACTCTTATGAATCTTGGGGATACTGAAGAATGAAGAAATCCTAGGTTTCTTCATCTGCAGTATCCCCCCACCTTCTGATCTAACCTGTTTTCCAACATTAATTCTTCTATTGCTAAATCCACCTTCCTATATGAAATGTTTATTTCATTGATGGATACTGGTACATATACATTGGAATTGTTCAACATTTCTAAAATCTTACTTGAATAGTCAATAACATTAACTATAACCAATCCTTCCCCTTTATCCAGTCTCATAATGTGAATTTCCCTATCCACCATTAACTCTTCCAAAAGTTCCTTCTCTTTAACAGTTAACTCAAAGCGTAAATATCTTTGAAAACTTGTAATGCCGGATGAAGTGGTGGATTGTAGGTACTAGCTTGCCTGAAATTGTCTATTTCTCCCTTAAATTGCAGGTCAAACATTAAAGCAAAATTTAATTTTCTAACAAACTGTTAATTTTATGAGTGTATCACAAACATTAAGGCCCTCAGATGGTACAAATTTAAAGCCTTTTTTCAAACAGTTGAAAGTGTTCCAATTTAATTTCAGTCCCTCTTAGGTTAAAGATCTTGAACCTTCTTTCTCAAAGAAGTCAACCATGTTTAACAGGCATGATCTACCTTTAACGAATCCAAGCTGGCTTGGGTCCAGCGTTTGGAGATTACCTATGTCCTTGCTAATAAGGTACATAATGATTCTTTCCATGGCCTTACAGGTGAGGATAGTCAAGCTTATGGGCCTATAATTCCCAGGGTTGTTTGGTGATCCCCCTTTGTGTAGAGAGATTAGAGGTGATGTCCTACATTCTGCCGAAACATAGCCAGTTCACAGGTTGTGGTTAAACAGGGATCCAAGTGGGTCTGCCAGTTCATATTTTAAGTTTTTTAAAAGGCAATCTGGGATGTTGTCTGGTCCCATTGATGCCATGTTTTTGGCTTTGGAGACTGCCAAGATGACCTGCTCTCTCTCTCTCTTTTTTTTTTCAGACACCTTTACTGAATTATCACTTGTGACATAGACAAATTTACATTCATATAAAAGTAATCAACCTAGGAATGGTGGCAGGTATACTTTGTGGGATGACTGGAGGTGTAGTTTGCTCTAAATCTGTCAGCTAGCAGGTTTGTTATTACCTCTAGTTGAGTATGGGTGGTGCAATCCAAAACGAGTTCAGCACATAGCTGGGTATTTCCTTTTACATTTCAGATGTAGTTCAAGAATGCTTTGTGATTATTCTTAGCTAGGAGGCTATTTTTCCTTCATAATTAGCTTTGGAAGACTTGACAAGATCTCTAATTTGTTTGCTTAAAATAGAGAGGGATTTATTTCTTCTCCTGAGCCAGTTCCCTCTTGTTCTTGGACATTAGTTTATTTCTCTTGTTGTACAGCCTTTTATACTAGGGGTCCACCAGCGCAGCTTGTTTTTTCGACAAGATCTGTTTTTAATCCGGTCAGGTACAGCAGATTCTATACAACTGCTTAAGTGGTTATACAAGACATTGGTGTACACCTGTGCATAGGAGTCCATGTTATCTGTGTTTGAGGGGGCTTTGAAACTTCTTAAACCATCACTTAGTAGGAGGTAATTTGTCTATGAAATTTTTTCAAGCATTTTTGAGCTTGATAGGGTACCTGGTCTTTATCTAAAAAGACTAATTTATGATCCGATCTTACCAGGGAGGACATCACAATCTCTTGTGGGTGTGCTGACCAGCTGTTCCAGAGAATTTGCATTGACAAAGTCTACAAATCTGTGAGCCAGCATGTTTGTTTTACAGTTGATGGTAGGATAAATAAACTCACCAATAAGTAAGGTGTGTGGTGAATGACTCCAGTAAGGCCAGGTATGCAGTATGCTTTTCCTGTTTCATGGTGAGGGACCTACAGCTAGCTATTATGCCTATAGCTAATTGGACATAGAGTAGCTCAAGAGAGTCATGCTGTTTAACCAGTCTCCAGGTGTACTTATCCTTATAGAGTAACTCAAGAGAGTCATACTGTTTGACCAGTCGCCAGGTGTACTTATCCTTAATGAAGATGAATAAATCTCCTTCTTTGGTCCTATCACACTCAGTTTGTGGTCTTAAAGTATGGAAGGCATTATAGCAATGCACAGTTGGAGTGCTTTCCATGCCTTTGAACCATGTCTCTGTGACTGCAAAGATATCAGCATCTTCCAAAGTTAGGAGTGCTTCCAGGGAGTGCAGTTTCTTGTTTAAACTCCTAGCATTAAGCAGCAGTACCTTGAGTTTATCTAAAAAGGAGTTTATATTGGGGACTGGTGATTTTGACACTGCCTAAAAAAGGCACAATAGGGATGGCTAATACCTTTGCCAGTATCCACAAGCCTAGAGGAGATAGTTGCAGACCATCTCTGGCAAAGCAGCATGGCCTATCAACTATGTCTTTCCAGGCTGACAGATATTGGATCCCCTTGGACTTATAACAGAAGTTAAGCCAGTTGTTAAAGTCACTCATTTTTTATTTGTATTATGGCATCACTCTTAGAATAGACAGAATGCTGCTTAAGGCTAGACTTATACCTCCCTGTGACACATAATCTGAGAGCTCAGTCATGTCTATCTTCATATAGTCCAGTGAGCTACGTCTTAAGTCATTCACCCCAACACAGAGTATGATGGAGTCATACCGGTATTTGTGCTTGAGTGACTTGTTGGATCCTGGCACCTGATAGGCAGCTAACAGTAACCTGCTTCCTATCCAGCCTGGTGAGGAAAACCTCCATGTGTCTCACAATGGAGTCATATGATCTGATCTTTAATAAGTTACTACTGAGTGCCTCCATATATGTGGGATTATGTGTTCTGTCTTTATTTAGTGTGGGAAGTGTATGTGCTGGTAACCTGTTTGGCATTCAGTTTGTCCTTATGTGAGTCTTGCCTCCAATTTCATAGTGTAACTACATCTCTCACATAAAGTATTTGTTTGTTTCAGGAGTAAGTTGTTGTCAGTATAGGTCCCTATCAGAAACCTGAGTTTTCAGAAACATGAATTTTATATTGTCGAGATGATATGATCAAGTTTACAAAAACTCAAAGCTTTTGAATGGAGATTGTGGTGCAGACGGGATCAGGGAATTTACCCCCCCCCAAAAAAAAAACTTTGAAAAAGGTCGATTTTTGTTGTTTTTGGAAGTTCAAGGGTTTGGAAACTTGAACATATTGTCTCGACAATATGAAGCTAGAGTTTCTGAAAATTCGATCTTCTGACATAGACCCGTCAGTGTACATGAAACAACTGCTACATTGCCTCAGGATGCCCATGTCTATCAGGCTGGCCAACGAGATGATGAGAAACTGCCTGTCCATGATAGTAGGCTCTTATTATATGTTTTATTAGGGAAGGGAATGAGCTAATTTGACAGGACTGTACTGGTAGTGTCAAGACTACAACAGGGACCTATACTTTGTGTAGACTAAAGTTGATCAATAAAGCAACACTGCTCAGTGCACAGCTGAGTTGCTCCTAGAGCAGTAGGAATGCTTAGATGGGTTTCACTGGCAGCTGTTGAGGGAAAAACTAAGCTTCTAGGCTTTTGCTTCTATACTGGGCACTGCTAACCATCAGTACATGAACAGCAGCACCACTCAAACGTGAGCCTTAAGTTTTAAGCTAACTACCAATCAGAAAAGCACACAATAAGCCTTACACCAGAAATCCCTATCTCAGACAGGTTAGATCAGCACACTTCTGCCACAAAAGTGCAAAAAAACATCTTCTTAATGTAGAAAAGCTGGTTTGGAGCCCAAGTGTAACAAGACTACACAAACTACCTACAACAGCCCTACAACTAGCAGATGCAATGTAATACAGTGCAATTAACTACTTAAAACAGCAGTAGACAGTACATTTTTTTTGCTATAAAGTGCAAAAATAACAGCACATAACTTAAAAAACTGTTAAAGTACAGCTACAGTATATAAGAAAAGTGCAAAAAAATACTTAGAACCCTTTTGTGTGTTTCCCAGCTCAGACAGACCAGGTAAACATCTACTGCTACTAGAGGAATAATCCCACTCCTCCTAATGTAAAAGCACAGCAAAGGAATGTCTGGAGTGAAATGATACCATAAACAAACTTAAATGATATAAAATACTACCACAAACAAATTTAAAGATACAGATACATCAATGTACTTTAAACAATTTATAAAAGTATGATTATTCAATAAAAGTATTTTGCTTTGTATACGTGAACCACGAGCCACTCAATTGTATCATAAAGGCACTAAAAACAAGATAAGCTAATTAATATGCATCCAATAAAACTACATGCAGCAATCTCAAGTGTTTCCCCACCCTAAACAGACCAGGCTAAATCCTAGTGCACTAAATGGAAAACCACTAACCTCATGATGTAAAAATAAAAGTGCTTGCTAGAGTGTTAAAATATACTACTTTATCAAATAGCTAGCTAGATAATGAATTCAGAGCAAGTAAATCAGTAGAACAGACAATGAGAGGTAAAATGCACTTTTTCAATATAAGCTCAAGGAAAGGCAAACAAATAATTCAAGATATCAACAGAAGTGTAGAAAGGGAGGGGTTTATTAAGCTCAATTTACAGTAGGGGCAGGCAGCTTAAAATCACCAGGTTTAAAAAGCAGATCAACAAAGGAGAGGGCTGGTGGGAAAAAAAACTAGCAGGGTATCACCAACAGTGCTCTTAGTTTGTGCAGGCGTAAAATCTTTTCCGAAAAAGACAAAGACCCAGAAATTCACTGTGTATTTAAGTATCACTCAAGAAACAATTTAACTAGTGAAAAAACATGTGGAATGTGCAGCTTAGATAATTTAAGTGTCTGTCTCTCATATAGAAGAAAAACACCAGGCCAAGCAGATTTCTTAAAACAGAAAAAAATGGAGCAGGTAAAACATAATGCAGCTCTATTATTCACAGACAAAAATCAATCAAGCAAGCAATGTTCAGTTACTTCCCTATTAAAGATATTTTTTTCTTCATATGCTTGTCAGAATCCCATGCAACATCTTATTTTCCACTGATGCTGCTGGCACACATCAGGGATAGCGTCCCTATTCATTCTGCTATCTGCTTTGCTGTTCATGCAAGTCACCCTCTTTAGGTATGACAATATCATTGTTACGGACATTGCAAAGTCTGTTGTTATTATTAATCAAAAATTTCTCTGGGATCTGCAGGCAGTGTAGGATTTACAAAGTACAGATGAAGTTCTAATGACAGCAATTATGTACCTTTTCAAAACACCATTCCAGTAGCTCTAAAACTTATGGATCATTAACCATAGTCATGGTGGTGTACAACAACATATATTTAAATATCACTGTTACCCTTCAAACCAACATCCTGCAAAATGTTTCCACTACCTGATTATTGACTGCTGGAGGCTCATGGGTTATATATTCCATTAGTAATAACCTTCTATTTGCATTTAATGCTAGAGATTAAATTAATTGGTGACTAATTTTCCTTATGCTAACCTGAAGCTTGATAAGGTTTGTCCTTATATTTCTCAGAACTATTTTGCCTCAGTGATTGAAATGCTTCCTACCATTATCTGTGTAGATTAGTGTTGCAGTACTGAAACAGACATGAAGTCCTCATATTTCTAATCTGATTTGTAATTATAAGCTGGTGAGTCATATTTATTTATTTGCAACATTTAAAAACGTACCCAGTTTAAAGTTGTGGGAGTGTAGCGAGAGGACATAAATGTCTGTGTGGTGGGCAGGTATAAATGCAGATGCAGAAAGAACCTGACATGCCTGCACTACTACCAAAGGAACCATGGCAGAAAACTGTAGTAGACTCATGCAGAAAATATTATGGAAAACTATTTTGTGGTAATAGATTATTACTTCTGACACATAGAAATAATCCATCTGCACATGAGTACTAGTCAAACAATGGAAGACAAACTGCAGCAAAGCGAGGAACTCCAAGAGGTGTGAACACTGGCTCTAGATGAGTGTCACTTTTGATACGAAACCCTAACCCCATGTGCAAAAATGGGAAAAAGGGCTTGTGGATGAATTTTAACACTTACCTGCTGTGCAGTTTACATTTTAATGCAAAAGTAAAACTTAACATCTCTCAAAAAAATAAATAAATAAGAGAAAAGAAATACAAACATAACACAAGCATAAATTGAATTGAAATATGCAAACACTACAAATGCAGAGCCCATATATGATAAAAGCAATATTAAAAAATACATGTTTTTGAAGTTTGAAGTAGCATATCTTTTAGGATTCAGATACCTCATCTAAAAAGGTGATACTTTATAAGCCTTTTAAAAAAGCCCCTGAGTTGCAGACCCTAATCAAAGAAAGCAGCTGATTCTAAAGGAATGTTCAAATAGGCAACGAAGGACCATGCAGTGCATTTGAGACAGCCCTTTTATTACTTAGCAGCCCCTCTCTGAAAGACGTCTTGGGCCAGGCCAGAATATAAGGTGCCAAGATCTCTTCAAGTAAAAAGCATCTTTTTGTATAGGCTTCTATAAGTCTGTAACATGATCTAAAGAGTTGAACTGGGAGCAACTGGAAGCAGACTCCAATCAAACAGAGGAAGAGTAATATGGGAAGTTTGAGAAAGACCCATTAACAACAATGTCACGGAATTCTGCACTCCCTGCAAACATGCCAGACCATTATATGAGAACCCTAGGAAGAATGCACTGTAATGTAAGCCGTATGATACAAGGTCAGGGGTCAGTACGGTAAGGTCAGTGTTCCAGACCCATGTGATATTTTTCAAATGGAAGAATAACATCATAACAATGGCTCATGCATGGCCCTTCAGTATTAGTCATTGAGAAAAGTGTCCATATAGTGGATTTGTGACACATATTTCAACTGATTCCTTAATAAATTATGGAAAGAAAGGAGAAAGGAGAAAATGGAATAAAATCTGGCATAGAGTTTGAAGTGAAGGAAAGGTAAAGCTGAGTACAATGAGCATAAGATAAATGAGAAATACCTTTCCTTCTATGAATCTTCTCCATAAGAAGCAAACAATACACAGTGAATAACAAGAGAACAGTTTTAAATTCTGAGACTCAGAAATGTGTGTGAGTCTAGGAATAATGACAATGAATATGTGAAATGGAGATTTAGCCATATGAAGTCAAAGCTTGCTGTAACTTGGAGTAGTCCCTTTTCTTCAAAGTATGGTAATCTTGGAATTAGTACATATAAGAAAAGGAGGTTTAGGAAGTGTAATCACCACACTGGGGATTGCAGAGAGGCTTACTCCCTGCAAAATAAATTTAAAGGACAAATGTAGTTAGTGGAAGCAAACTGATCTGTGCATATTATACCTGCTGGTTACTTTAAGTTAAATAGTTAGGCCGAGGTTAAACTTTGTTAGTAGGTAGGAAGGGTAGGTTGAATGATGAGCGGTAGGTTTTGTAGGGAAAGTGGTTAGACTAATGGGGAAGGGGGGGTTATAAAAGGAAGAGCAAGGCAGGGCCTGTTTTCTTTGGTGGTGCTGTATGGAAAACACTCATCTCTCCCTCCCTTTCTGTTTTATTATGGTATAGGAATGGTTGTTTTTTGTATTTTGGTTTTGAGGTAGGCCTGGTGGTTTTAGAGGGGTCTTGGAATAAGACCTTTCTATTTCCCCCTTTCTTTTTGAAATGTTTAGGAAGGTTTTGGAGTGGGTGGTGAAACTCTAATCCGGTTGGTTTGGGTTAATACAGTGAGAGGTTTAATGCTGCTGTTTTGATGTAGGGGTGAGGGATTTAATGCTGCCCTAATTGGTTCAATGTGTACATAATATTTTTTAGGAAGAAATCTTGATATTGTTTTGCTATTGTTTAATGAATGTTAAATAAACTGGTCGCAATGGCTTTACTGGTGTCTTTAATGTTTTGAGCAGGGGTTATATATACAACAGTGATTGTTTACAGTCTGGGTTTTCCCTTAGACTTGCTCTTATTTTTCTTACACTTAATTAAGTCCCAGAATTATATCACAATTACAACAGGGAGATGAGTAGCTACTGTGCAAAGTCCTAAACCTTTGTTCCAGAAAAAAAAACTAAAACATGAATAGAATATGATATATCAGTTAAGATTGTTTTCCCTTAATTTTGTTTAATGTGCCCACTGTTATGATTTGTTTGCTTTATATTTACATTTCTGTGAGACTGTGGTCAGTATCGGAACTGCCTCCTTGTAGCCTGGCTGTGACTGATTCTATAGCCATCTTGGATGGTGCAGTGGGACAACAGTAGTGTTGTTGTCTCACAACAAGAGGTTTTCTGGTTTGATTCTCAGCTGGGGTGCCTTCTGTGCAGAGTCTGCAAGTCCTCCCTGTGCTTGTGTGAGTTTCCTCCGGTTGCTCCATTTACCTCCCAGATTACAAAGACATACATCTGGAGCATTTCTCCCTGGGCCTCCATTGAACATTGGCTTCATTCCAAGTAGGACTTTCCCGGTAAACAAATGTAAAATAAGTAAATAATGCTGATACTGGTATACTTTTTTGCACTTGATCTGTTTCAGTGATAGTTACAAAACTGTACTGCATTTATTTATTTGCTTGATTGAATATTTCTGGTCTTTGTCAGCATTATGTTAACAAAATTGTACTGCATTTATTTATTTGCTTGACTGAATATTGCCGGTCTCTGTCTGCATTTTGTTTTTCCCACCCTCCTGCACAAGTGCTGTTGTATTCTTAAACTTGGTGGCTTTGAAACTGCCCGCCCTTGCTGTAAATTTGATTTTGGACACTCCTCCCAGTTCCATCTCACTTGCTCACTCTACTGAATACAGTGAGATAATTTGGGAAGGATTATCCCCTTGCCTCTTTGATTTTGAACACTCCTCCCAGCCCTATCTCATCAGCTCATTTTACTCTGTACAGAGAGAGCATTTGGGAAGGGCAACCCCTTTACTTTCTTAATCCTGAATTATCTTCTGTTTCCTCCCTCTCCACTAAAAAAAAAAATGCAGTTTATTCAGGTGCTTTTACTGTTAGCGTGTTCTTCCTACTTTATTACCTTATTTTGCTTTGCTGCTTGATCTTAAGTGTTCAAGTGGTTTTATTCTGCTGCATTTATTACTGCTTGTTAGTAGCCTGATTAAATTTGTCTGTTATTCAAAGCCTCTTCATTTTAGTTTTAGCACTTGGGCTTCAGGCCAGTTATTTTACATTTAAGAAGGTTTTTGTGGTTTACACTCTTGTGGACAAACCCTTATCAAAACCCTCTCTCCATAAGTCCGTTCAAGTTTTCATAACATTATGTCTGGACAATTCCCATCAGTTTCTCTTACCAGCCTGGTCATCATGGACATACTGAGACAGTGTAGCAACTGCCTCATGCTCACTGACAACCCTCCTCTCCTAGCCATACTTATTCTACTTGCGAGAAATGCATCTACATCAGTAACCTGGAATCCATGTTCTCATATGCCGCAGTCAGTACTCTTGACAAAGAGGAAATTGCCAGCACAAACACCACATCACCCACACTGCATAGCCAAGCACAACCCATATCCACCTATACAGAGGTCCTCAATAAAAACTTACCTAAATAGCAGAGACCTCCAAAATGCACTCACAAAAATTCCACACAGAACAACTAACACATTACAGACAGCAGAAAACACACCAGTGCCTCACAAACACAGCCCACAAGGCATAAGAATAATCCAACACAGCCGATAAGGCATAACAATAAATCAAACATACTAGTCATTGGCGACTCAGTTGTGAGAAACACCGATGCCCCCTCACCAGGCTCGGTAAGGAGAAGGTCATGGTCAGTTTTCTGTCAGGTGCCAGAATCCACCACATCACGCATGCACTTAAGCCTCTCCACAGCAGGTATAATAAGTATGACACAGCCATTGTCCATGCTGGTGTGAATGACTTGAGATGTACCTCCCTGGACTATATGAAGAGAGACATGACTGAGCTCTGAGAGTGTGTGTCCCAGGCAGATATTACCCTACCCCTAAGCAGCATCCTACCTTCACCAAGAATGATGCCACAATACCAACAAAACGTAATTGATTTCAACAATTGGCTTAGTTTCTGGTGTCATTCCAAGGGGATCTAGTATCTGTCTACCTTGGATGACATGGCTGACAGGCCTCAATGCTTTGCCTGAGATGGCCTCCACCTGCGACCCCTGGGATTCTGGATTCTGGCTAAGGCTCTTGCCTCCCCCAATGTGCATTTAGGCAATGTCCCAAAGACAACCTTTCCAACATAAAAGATCTGTCAAAAAGCAAACTGAAGGTCATGCTGCTTAAAGCTAGCAGCCTTAACCTGAAAATGCACTAACTGGAGGCTCTCCTCACACTGGAAGATGCCGACATCTGTGCAGTCACAGAAACTTGCTTCAAGGCTGCGGAGAGCACCCTGCCTTACCAGGCTATACCTCATTCCACACATTCCAACCCCAAAATGAGGTTGGGAAGACTAAGGGTGATGGAGTCTTTATCTTCATTAAAGACAAGCACACCTCCAGACTGGTTTGCCAGCATGATGCAGTAGAACTAGTCCAGGTGCAACTGACAGTTGGCAAGAGACCCATCCAAGTTATAGCCAATTATAGACCCCCCTCCTGGACTCAGGACACCCACTCCTCCTACATGGACCTACTTGACTCCATCAAGGCACCCTCTAACAGCCTGATCCTTGGAGACTTCAACTACCCCACCATAGACTGGGTGAACTATTCCTGCACTAAAGTCAAAGTCAAAAAGTCAAAGTAAACTTTAGTCATTCAGAAATCACACAAGTGCAAAACTGAACAAAATTCTGTGTCTCCAGGCTCAATGTGCAGACAACATATAGACTATTTTCACAGACAATTACAAATGTAGCGCCTCGCTATTACATCACAGACATGCAGGTAGACAGACTAATATTGCACATAATTAGAACACATTTTAACACTTACTTGCATGAGACTTTAGTATTGCACAGGTACTTGGTTAAGACATTGCATTGATCCTTGCACAGAAAGTGACATTTGAGTATTACACTGTCAACATTAGAGCATTGCACTATGGTTAATTTATGAATTTGCATGTATTGCACTGACAGAAGAGATATTTTACTGCATTGCTACTGCCCTAGATGGCCTAAGTTACAGTCATGGTGCATATTGCACTAAGTATTAGGTGAGGCTGGTAACCAGGTTCTTACACAATGCACTAATGCACTCACCCAATGATTCCTTGACTTCATCAATTCTAATGCACTAGACCAGCTCGTTTAATCTCTCACAAGGGGTGATAACATTCAGGACTTGGTTTTCACCAACATGGGTGACCACTGAACCACTCCCGTAGTAGATTTTCCCTGTTGAGAACAGACCATCGGTCTGTCTCATTCGAAGGTTCTATCCCATCCAACCCCCCCCCCCAGCTATAACCAGGCTAAAAACTTTTCAAAAGCTGACTACAACCTCCTAATGGCGGGTATTAGTAGCTTCACACCACACCACCCCCAGAGGATGCAGACAACTATGCTGAACAGTATGGCAATGCAGTGTACAAGCACCGGTACAACTGCATGGACTCAGCCATACCCAACAGAACTAAAACCTGCTCTTCAAGGGAACACAAACCTATCTGGTGGACATCCTCTATCAATAGGCTTTACAACAAAAGGAAAAAAACTGTTATCCAAGGGTAAAAAGGCACAAATTCCCAACTGGAAAAACGCCCTCCTTAGCCTCAACAAGCAAATTAAATCAGTAGTGAAAACCTCCAAAGCCAATTATACATTAAAACTAATCTCTGAAACAAAGGGACACCACAAAGCCTTCTTCAGTTATGTTAGGAACCTCCATGGCAAAGCCCAGGTTTGTTCCTAATTAGTACTTAATGGTACCACTTACACTGATCTTGTTGACTTAGTCAACGCAGATAGGTTCAGAATAAACTTCACCCCCTTGTCCCCCACAAAGGCCCATTCGACACCCCTGATACATGTCCTGAACCTCACATCTCTGTAGATCAAGTGTTAAAGGCCCTATCCAAGGCAAAGAACACAGCTTCTATGGGACCTGATATTATCTCTTGCTGTATTCTGCACCATCTCCATCAAGAATTAGCTTCATCATTAAGCACCCTATTCGACCACAGCCAAAGTACAGGCTTTATTCCACCAAAGTGGAGGACTGCCATTGTCATTACCTTGCACAAAGGTGGTGCCACTAATGACCCTTGAAACTATTGCCCCATTAGCTTGACAAGTTGAAAAGTCTGATCTGTAAAGCCATGGAGCATAAACAAGGATGTAGGAAATCTCCAAGCCCTTGACCCCACCCAGTTCTTATTCGTCAAGGGCAGATCTTGCATGTTGAACCTGCTTGACTTTTTTGAGACTGTCACCAAGGCCATTACTGTTTGGCATCGACTTCTCAGAGGTCCAGGCAAAGACAAATGGCCTGTGACGGGCCAAATTTGCAGACAACTGTAAGCTGGGTGCTGTCATTGACTCCCCAAGTGATGTTAACATACTACAAGAGAGTCTCACAGCAACAAATGACTGGTGTCAAATTCATGGCCTTAAGTTAAACGCAAAAAAATGTATTATCATACCATTTGGCAAAAACATGGCCCCTACTGATTACCACATCAATGGCAACCCCCTAAGCAAACAACCTGTGGTGAGAGACCTGGGCACACAGGTTGACAACAATCTCAGATTCGACCATCATGTAGTGGCAGTGGTCAGAAAACTCTTTTACTTGGTTCATCTCATAAGTAAAGGGATTGCATCTAGAAAAAAAGGAGGTTATTACCTCTCTGGTACTCCTCCCTCATTAGGCCAATAATTGAGTACAATGCCCCATTTGGTATGTACTTCTCCAAACACCTGACAGAGCTGGAAAGGTCACAGAAATACCTCACAAAGAGAATCCATGGCCTCCAGCACCTTTCCTATGTGGACAGGCTCAGATCACTATCACTCTACTCAGTATCATACAGATTGCTCAGAGGTGATCTGTGTCTTACCTACAAGGCTATCTCAGACCCTGCCCTACTAGAGATGCTCCATATCTGTAAGTCTAACTCCTCGCGCATTACCTGCTTGAAAGGCCTAAATCTAATATGGGACATTAACAAAACCTGCTGGAGAGACAGGTTTGTCTTCCAGAGGCTGCCCTGTCTCTGGAATAGACTTCCCATACATGTCAAACAGAGTACATCTCTGACCCTCTTCAAGTGGAAAATTGATGAGTGGATGAGAAGCCACAAATTTGTCACAGGGGTTACACCTGTGTCACTCACTGACAGGGGTGACAGATGCTGACTGAGGTTTCTTTTTTGGGGATAAACTCTTGGCTAGGCTTATAAGGGCCCCAGGGCCATTAACCTAGTAACCTCCTATAGTCCTATATTATACACACTTGAATCTGATATCCCCCACACATATCTTATTTTCTTGATGGTTTATTTTACAGTATTTGTACATGACAATACTGGTTTCACTGCCTTTTCAGTCTGAGCTCACTTGCAGTTTTCCCTCGGCAAGATCAGTGCTTGATATTGGCCAAGCTCCATTTCGATTCCTGCACAGCGCTGGAGCATTTTTTTTCTTTTAAGTAAACACTTGAACGAAGTCCAGCATCTGACAGGGTCAAACAAATAATTAAATAACTGCACAAAAAACTTGTTGTTTTTAGAATGATTGAAATGTAAATGGACGTTCTAAACTGTTTAACTGCTTGATCTTGCTAAAGCTTAAAAAACTTGCTAGTGACATTTTAAACTCTTCAACGATTTTCCCCTTCCACTTGACAAGTGGAGGACTTCTGGGTTTGAATCAAAATATTCATAACTACTAAGTAAGCTCAGCTGAGCCCCCTCTCATTCCGATTTAATCAATTAACCGTGGTTATTATTATATTATTATTATTATTATTGTTATTATTGTTATTATTATTATTATTATTAATAATTCTTAAAAATATTTTTCTCTGTTATTTTCTCTGGGACATAAAACTTGCCTTATATATCAGCTTACCAATGATTGTTGTTATTGATTGAGAATATGTAGCCTGACTGACCCACACAAAGTGTGATTTCTGGCCCAGTTCACTCCTCTCCCAGCTCCCTATATTTATTTCCTCTATTTCACACTCACTTCTTCCAACATAATACCATGCCTTTAAAAACACACATTCTAGATTCCTTTCTCACAATCCAGCAACTATCAACATTCCTTCTGCCTAGCTTTGTCACAAGTATTTTTATCTTCTTTTCTCTTCTTTACCACAGCATGTACTCCACTTTTGTCCTAACTCCCTTCTTTTGCTCTTGCTAGCATCCATTATTATCCCTCCAAACAATAATTACCATATCACTCATTCTGCCAAGTGCCACCCACTCATACTTCACTCAGTTCTATGTATAGGGTCATAGGGTCATAGGTGTTTACTAGGCTAATGACCGCAATGGCCTTTTTAAGCCTAGCCATGCATCCCAAATCTCTGACAAGTTCTGATAACCTTGATAAGTGTAAGCATGTGCCTGGGAGATGAACCCTTTACAGGTTACCTCTGTCCATTAGAGACATAGATACCAAACCAGGGATGATACTGCACTACGTTTTTAAAATTCAAACTTAAGCAGCCTCTCCATTTTCCTCCATTACCATATCCTACTACACTTATAACTCAAACTACTTCAGTTATTTCAGTTACTAACACTTTATATATTCATCTATCTACTCACTTATAATTTAATAAACTGCCCCTGCACCTGTCCAGGCATCTCTATAAACTATCACCAGTCTTACTCCTATTGCTTTGTTCAGGTAATGTTGAAGTTAACCCAGGTCCAGCTCCACTCTCCTGTATCTTAATGCACAAAGTATAAGAAACAAAACTGACCAGATTAATGCTGTCATTTCCTTAAATAAGCTTGATTAAGCTGATATCACAGAATAATGGGTTAAGCTAACAATCCTTCTTTATACCATTTTTCTCAAGTTTCAACTACTTTTTTGAGCATGGACCAGACACAAGACAGAGGTGGAACTCTCCTTCTGTTCAAGTCACTGTTAAGCATCCAACTACTTGCTTAAGGAAACACTAGCACAGATAATTATTCTAAATGGCTACTTGTATTCATTCCTTCTTCCAAGAATGCCACACTATATCTCACTGTAGCTTTTCTACAACCTCCCTCCACACACGGCATGCTATATAACTTACTAAAAGAAATAGTTTCTTCCACAAATTATATAAAAAATCTCAATACTTGGAGACTTCAATCTCAGCCTATTCAGTCTCAGTTATATCTCAACCTACTAGGCCCAAATTCCATCCTAGATATCCTAGCAACTAACAGACCTTCTCTTATCTCAGACATCACCATCCTTCCGCCATCTTTCAGTGACCACTGCTCTATTAGCTTTCATATCCATCATCCATATGTAAACATGTCCCCAAATCTCGTCTCTTTCTGTAATAAATCATAGAATAACATTAACAAACATTAATCCACCCTTTTCTTAATGGACTGGCCACGAGTTCTGAATTCATCTGATTCCAACCCTGCTGCAGAACTACTCATTTTTATACTGACTGACCTGCAAAACTCCTGATTCCCAGTAATCCAAAAACTATACAAACCTAAAACTAACAAGTGATTAACCTATGAGCTTAAAGCTCTTCTACTTCTCAGAGTCCAAGCATGGCATTCTTGGAAAGCACTTCCTGCTACTATAAAAAGACAGTACTACAGCCAGTTACACATCCTTGCCAAGCAAGCTATATGCCATCATAAAAGTCACCTGATGAAATCATACCAAACCTCAGTAATAAAAACACCAAAAAAATTCTGGTAGGTGATCAGCTATCTTACATGATCAAAACACCTTCCCTCCATGAATTCCACATCCTCTCGACTTTCTGCTTCTGATTTCCTTTCTCATTTCAGCAGCCTTCACATTCATTTCACTAGCCAATTCCAAACTGTATCTGCCATTTTCACCTCCTCTCCATATATCCCTTCATTCCACTTCAGAACTATCACATCCAAGCACATCCACACAGAGCTCAAACAGATTACGCTTGATAGCCCATCGGGTACAGACAACCTTTATGCATTTTTTATTTATTACTATGCAGGCACTATCATAATCTCACTGAAACACATCTGCAATCTGAGTATTGCACTTAACATTATGTCTAATATCTGGAAAAATGCCATTATAAAACATCTCCATAAGAAACACAGCCCATCCAACACATTATGCTTTCAGCCCATTTCTGTTATCCCTACACTAGAAAAGATCATGGAAAAATGAATGTATTTGCAACTCAATACATCAACTAACATCACCTCCTCTCTTTCTCTCAAAAGCAGCATGGCTTTTGGTCTGGTTGCAGTATATCCACAGCTATTTGGACACTCAGCAACAACATACTTCTTGAATAGACACATCCCTAATTACTTGGGCCATTTTTACTGACCTCACAAGATCCTTTGATCTTGTTCACTCAGTATTCCTAGACCATCTCACTGAGATAGACATCCAGTGATGACAGACCGAACGTGATGAATACCTACCTCCCTGACCATTACTTTTAAGTGAATTTCAGTTCATCAACCTTTGTGTTATTCCCTTCATAGAAAGATGTCCCACAAGGATATATTCTGGCACCTCTTCTTTTTTCTATCTATACTAACGAATGTCCTTTTGACAAATTCCTATCTTTCTCTCTTGCTTTACGCTGATGACATGGTCCTATTCTTCTCAAAATCACTCTGTTTCTTCTCTTGAACTCAAACTTTCATGGTCTTATTCAATGGGTCAGTGATAAAAAAATTACTGCTAAACTCCTGTAAAACAATAACAATGCTTTTTGGTATGAGGCAAAAGCTCACTTCTATCTCCAGGCCTCTAAAAATGTCTTAACAATGCTATTGAAAACATCACTTCATTCCAATATCTAGGGATTTGGTTGGGCATTTCCCAAATTTTCAAAGACACCTGGTCTACACACACAAAAATCAACTCTCGCTTATTCTAGGCTAATAGGATCTCCCCTTTTGTATCCAGACCCTGAATAAATGCCATAGGTAAAGGTATCTTACTAGCTCAGCTAGTTCATTGTCTCCTTCTAATTGTTGCAGCCTCTAAAAGAAATGTATCCACCAAATAATTAATCTGAAATGGCATAGCAGACTCATCACATTCTCCACAGCAAATTAATGGTTTACCTCCATTTGTATGAAAATGAGTTGTGCGATTGAGCATTTGTGTGACTTTATCTGCTGAAAAACGTGACATCTCCGAACCAAAATATTGAAAATGGTTTAATGGATGTTCCAATTTGACCATTTTCGAACTTTGACCCAACAGTACATTCCTAGCAACATTTAGAGAACCAAAATTTATAAATTGTAGAGTGATAATGTCCGTAAACAATAGAGCTGTGTTTCCGCAAAGAAAACACCTGTCTAAAGCATGAAGATGTTAAACAGTTAAACATCCAATTCCCAACTCTACAGTGGTATAAAAGCAGTACCCATGAGTGAATAAAGTGTTGTCTTCAACTCAAGATTGCAGTGAAGTCCTTATGGTTGTGTACTTGAAATGCTCTTCGGTGCAGAACAATACTTGATGAGTGGAAATCCATGCAGACATTTAAATATTCAATAGAGCAGTGTTGTGAAACTAATTTTACAAACTCTCATGCAGTAATTTCTTCCCTTCCGCACAACAATCTCTCAAAAGCAGTCTCCTTATCTAGTAACCACCTCCTTTTAGGTGATGATGGCAAACACAATAAATTCCTATTTCTAAAGTCCTCAACATGATTCTGTTTGAGCTGTATGGCATGCAAAACATCTAGCAAGAAGAGTTTTTGTTTGCCCATCAGGCTACGTAACCTCCTATGCCAGCCCTCCACACAATTTTGACCACGAGGGTAACCCATTCCACAAGTATCATGCTGGTTCCAAAATGAATTGTCAAAGAGTGTTGGTAACCTCTCTGACTTGGTGCCATGCATACCATACCTTCTTGGCCTACAAGAAATATAATTTTCCTTGAAAAAGTTACAGTGCTTTTCCACTATCTGGCATATCATTCTCTGTCTCTGCAAATGTATTGGCAATGTCATTAGGTGAAATGCTAATGTCGGTATCTCTTTACATAACACAGAGAACATTAGACTAGTCCCAAACTCAGAGGCTAAGTGCAACTTTTGTATTTGGGGCCCCACAATCTGGAATAAATGGAACCAGGATCCCTAAGCCACTGTATCACACAAATGTCTTTTAATGCAATGTACAGCTTCACGTTTAGTCTGTCAGTATCATGTTTAGTGACAAATGCAAGTCATAACATTAGCATAGTTCCAGTATAATTGTCCAAAATGTATCATAACAGTCTTCAGTCTTACTAGGTAGGATACCATAGACACTGGGAACAACTTTCCTTCTCTGACTACTGTCCAAAGCACAATGAATATCGTACACCTGCCAACATTCCCTTGTGCTAATTGGGAATATACCATCAGCCAGTATATATTCAGATGCACATAACATTCTTAGATTATCCTCAGTAGTGATTACAGCTACATTATTAGCCCCATGCTCATCATTAACATGTTATATAATAAAACAACTGTTTTTAATAGGTAGCATGTCAGGTGTCTGCTCCTTGAGAGAATGCATGTCCTTAAAAGTGGCAACAGTCTTTATACATCTAACTCTAGTAACACACTGTTTCCGAGTGGTAGTGTTTGGTAATTCACTTATTACAGCTGTAGAGGTGCTTGTTAAAACTTCAGAGACTACCTTACAGCGGTCTTTTATAGAGTGTTCTGCGTGCCATTTTAGTTGTTCCCATACCTTAAAGACCTCTGCCTTAACAATGTCTGGGGCATGATAATGGCTACTGCTTTTTAGCAGTTTATACCCTTTGGAACAGCTTTCTGCAACACATCTCCCTTTGCAACTACACTTATTTTTATGTATGCAGCACCAATACTGTTCCAGATCTACACTCTGTTCATGGTAGAACTGATAGCCATCTACTACTAGTAGTTCACATCCCCTTTGTGTTTTTAATGTCTCATATGTAGCATTCATTGTTCCAGGCATGTACTCCACCATACCAGCTTCTTCAACCTGGAATAAATCATTTATATAATGCTATATCTATTATTCACTAGGTCATATAAATATGGGGAGATTCTTCAAGACTGGAGACATGCACTTATTAAACCTGTCTTTAAGGGAAAGGGGAGTAGGACAAACCCAGAATCATATAGACCTTTAAGTCTACTTTTGTGTTGTGGACAAATAATGGAGAAGGTAATACTGGATAAGTTATTGTAAGAAATGGATAGGTTGGGACTTGAAACCATATATCAGAATGCATATGTTGAAAATAGATCTATTACCGCTTGTAACATGATGTTCTATAACAATATAATAACAGCTATGAATGAAAAATTGTGCTGTGATATGATTTATATAGATTTAACCAGCATTTGACAGGGTCATACACAAAACAATGATCAATAAATTAGTATAACTAGGTATTGAGGTCCTGTTGATAAGATGGATAGCTGCATGGCTTACAAATAGAACATGGCAAGTATCCCACACCAAATGGACAGGTGAAATCCTTGGTTACAGTCAAAGTGTCCCACAGGGCTCTGTCCTAGGCCCTTACTTGTTTAGATTGTATCTTTCAGATCTTACTTTTTCATCTGAAGTGTTCTACAGTCTATATGCTGATGATCTGAAATTGGGTAAACTGATTACAAGTGTTACAGATAAGGCATGTCTGCAAAATAATTTGACTAAATTGACCATTTGGGTACAGGAGAATAATATGTTGATAAATACATCAAAAACTAAGCATATGAGATTTGGGAGACATAAACTGAAAGGTGAATATTTAATACAGCACACAGTGATTGAAACTGTAGACTCATTTAAGGGCCTGGGTATATGGGTAGATTCAGCTATGAGTTTTTCTAATCATATCAACCAATTGGCTAATGATAGTTATCGAACTATAGGTTGTATAAAAAGATTTATAAAGTCTAGGAAATCAAACATAATGAAGTCATTGTTTGTTAGTTACATTAGACCCAAACGTGTGTATGGCATAACAATATGGAAACCCTATAGGAAAACAAGCATGAATAAACTGGAAAGAGTACAGCGGAAATATACTAAGGGCATCCATGGATGTGAAAATGTAAGTTATTATGAAAGACTAAAATATCTGAACTTGTACAGTTCTTATGCAGGTATATAGGGTGTTTAGGGGCAAGTACCTCTGGGAATGTTTGGGGTTATCAAAAAGTACTAGAGAATCATCAGACAACCTTTGTAGAAGATTCTATAGGAATGAGAAGTGTACTAATTGGTTCTGTGACAGAGTATCTGATGCTTGGAACAGACTACCAAACTACATTAAAGCAAGTACTAGTTTAGATATTTTTAAGAACAGCCTGGACATTTATTATGGGAACAAGTGTTTTGGTATTATTGGCAAGCTAGAAGGGCTTTAATGCATGTGCTTGAAACATTTGTATGTATGTATGCATGTATGTTTCCCTTCTCAAGTGTATCCTTTGCTTCTCAGGTCGAGGTAACGCATTTATGCATTTTATTGTGACCATGCATTACCTCTGAAGAGATTGTGCGAAATCCAACTGTTTGAATGGCACAGTGTATTTGCATTATAACCATTCGAACTTCTGTGAATCGGCATTCTATTTTTTTGTGGCTGTCCTTTCAAACTAATGAATGTCGGATAACAGACAAATGAGCAAATGGAGGTAAACCAAATGAACACCACTGCAAAACCACTGAAAGAGATAACTGGCTACTTGTGAACTAACATGCAGATTTACTTTTTGCCCCTGGACTATTTAAACTTAGCAAGAATGATGCCTTCCCACAATATCCTCCAAACTATTCAGAGATGCACCAACATGCAGTGTTAGAAATCTTAACCATTCAGGTCCTCTCCTCCACCCCCACCCCCAGTATTATTCTTCACTGCACAGACCATACTTTTTCGGTTACTGGCCCCAAACTATGCTGATCTCTCCTTGCTTTTCTTAAAGATCACTCCTCTTATTCCATTTTCCAGTTATACATAAAAGCACTTTTCAAGACTCTATGAAACTGCAGGTGTTATCTCTCCAGTCATGTACCTCTTCATACCCTTCTTACCTCTACATACTATGCTCTGACTATACTTTTCACTGGATTCTTTCAGCATGCCAACTCTCATTTCCACTCTGTATTTAATGCATGTATATATTGTGTTTTGTGAGTCACTTTATATCTATAATGCTATTTATCTATTGCCTTTATACCCTCATGCCAACTACAAATATTCACTTTGTATATAATATATGCATATTTTACATTTTGTCATTAACTCTCTGTATAATGCTATGTATCGCTTGTGTTTACCCCAGGCTGTGACTGAAATAGTTCTAATGGGATCAGTGCTTTATCCTGGTTAATAAATACAAAATAAATACATTTTATTCTTTGTAACTAGGTTTTAGTTTAATAAGGGTCCACAAAATCCAGTCAAGCCCAGCCACCTGTAAAGCAAAAAAATAAATAAAATTAAAAAACCCTGGCAAGTGGGGAAACATGGTGAAGGAAATTGTCCTGCTAAACAAAGTCACCTATACAGGAATGCAATGTATATTTATTAATTTTATCTATATAATTTGTAGGTAGATGAACTGCGCCACTGGGGGCTCCTTTTTCAGTCATGAATTTATTACATAACAGATACAGGAATGAATGTACATTGCAGAGTTACTATATTCCAGCACAAGTACATACAGAAACTATAAGCAGGGGGGCAAGCCCCAGAGCATCCCCCCACACCCCTTGCTACTTAAATATATCAGCTCTGAGATTGCACTCTACAGAACAAAATGGCAAACATACCATTACGTGCTTCATGACTGTCTGTTGTAACCTTAGTCATGTTCCGTTCTAATTTGCTATACTACCACATAATTCATCTCAGTGTAGTGAAGTGAAATCTCGGAGTAGATATATTTAAGTAGCAGGGGGTGTGGGGGTGCAGCCCCCCACATGGGGGGGTGCTCAGGAGCTTGCCCCCTGCTTATAGTTGGAGAAGAATAATGTATTTCTGTATGTACTTGTGCTGGAATATAATAAGTGTTTGTGTTCTGTGTTTTTTCGATATTATGAGATTCAGTATTTTGAGTTTTCGATATTTTGAACTTTCAAGATTTTGGTCTCAGTTTTTTGGGATTCAAGATTTTGGGCTTTTGAGATTTTGAAGTGAACCCGTATATATATATATATATATATATATATATATATATATATATATATGTATATATATATATGTATACACACACACACACACACACACACACACACACACACACACACACACACACACACACACACACACATGCTCACATACATACATATTAGGCTATTACATTGTGTCCCTGTAGAAGTTGCAGCAGAAGTACTCTTATTCATGGTGCTTTGTGGGATACTGAATACATTTAAAGCAATTTCTTTCTCATATCATTGGGTACATGGCTCTAATTTGCAATGGCTAATTTTGTTAAGTGATTCTCTCCAACAGGTCGTTTGAATAGTGGTCTGTGTAGACACAGGATACTATCAATTTAAAAATGAAGGTCATAGGGGAAGAACAAATACTTAGCTATTTTCTGAAGGAAGGACAACACCTCTTATACAGCAGTTTAATGTGAAAGTTGGGACAGAAGTGTGATTCAAGCAGTAATGGGAAGCCAGTTCAGTTTTTGAGAGATGTAAAGCAGAGTTCATTCTGAGGGGAGTGATAAATGAATTTATAGATCATCTTCATCGTCACCGTTTTTTCCTATTTTTTTATGAGGTCACGGTGTCACGTCAATTGTTGCCACCTGTCTCGACTGAGTGCCACTCTCCTACTTTCCGCAGCAGTCATAGCTGGCTGTCACAGGTCATCTCTCATGCAATTCATTCTTTCTTCTTTTTTTTTTTGTAAACCTTTTTATTCATTTCCAAAAACAAGAAAACATGTATACAGGTTATTTATGACAGTGAAGTATTTACAAATTATTTAAAAAGGTTGTCTAAAACCTCTAAACAGATATCAAACATTAAAACCAAAATAAAGTATTTACAAGGGTGTCTATTGTTGGCATATAACTGATGTTCTATACAATTGTTTCTTGATTATAATTTGCTACAGTCATTACTCTCCAGTATTTCAGTTACTTTTTGCCATGCTTTATATAATGATGTAGTTCTTTCAGTTCTTCCTTTAATACTGTTCATTTCCAATTGCGATACGGCTGACACCATATTCATGAATTGCTTAAAAGTTGGAGAAGCTTTGGATTTTCAGTTTGATGTAATGTTCTTCCTTGCAATGGCTAGGAGAGTCCACAAGATTACATATTTTGTTCTTGGCCCACAGTCAGGTAGAGGTGCATTAAACAAAGTAATAGATTTGGAAATCTGGAATTTGTCATCGAATACCATTTGCAGAATATAATTTATTTTATCCCAATATGGTTTAATCAAATAGCATTCGTAGAACATATGTTGCCAGTCTGCTTTTATTGATAAATCACATCTCCAGCAGCCAATATTTTTCTTAAACATAAGTTGCATTTTATGAGGGGTTACGTAAGATCTGTGTATGAATTGCCATGTACAGAGTCTCCAATGTAATGAAAGTGATGTGGACATCCTCATTTCTCCTGCCTTTGTCCTCTCTGTCCTAATTCCTCTTCACCAAATTGTCTTCTGCTTTCCTGGGTGTGTCACTGAACCACTGTAATCTGTTGTCTTTCACCTTCTGTGCTACTGACAGCTTTGGCTTCTGCTCTGATGCCTTCAGTTCTTCCTTTGTCCCACAGTTTGCATCCTACCACCTATCTGAGGCACTTCATTTGTATCACATCAAGCTTCCTCAACTTCTCTGCATAGCTTTCCGGGCCCCACCCAGTTTTGTACACCTTACTTTTCAACGTCTTGGTCATTCTTCTGTCAAGCACTACCACTGACACCCTGTGCCAGCTGGCTGTACCTGTGATTGTAGCACTGACCTCTTCATGCAGACCCTTCCCCTCAAGCATCCCTCCTAGATATTTGAAGCTGTTAACATAGTCTACTCTTTTCCCTTAGATCTCATTTTCAGCTTCTTCGGATTTCACCATTTGCTGCAGTTACCACTGCATTTTCAGTAGTCTACTTCTTCCCATGTGTCTTCAGTTTTGCATTCCAATCCCCGATTATCTGCTAAAGTTTGTTTAGAGACTCTGTTCGTATTGCCACATCATTTGCATACAGAGGCTTTGTTAATGTATCCTCTCTGACCTGTTTGCCCATGTAGTGCATCACAAGTATGAACACCTGTCAGCTCAGAGGTAAACCCTGATGCACACCCATTTCATCCTGGGAATCTCTGAGACTTCAAACCATTGTAGGAAGCATAAATCAGCTTTCTTGCGACCTTCTCATATTCTGTCTCCAAGTTGCTTATCAATGCACAGTTGGACTCTTTCTGCATATCCAATGTTTTCTCTGCTAGCTGTCTTACTGCAGAGACTGGGTCAGTTGTGCTGCATCATGATCTGAATCGGAACTGCTCATCTGTCATCTTACTTTCTTCTACTGTGTGTATTAATTCACAGTCACCTTCTCCGGCACTTTCATTCACTGTGACAGGAGTTTGATACCTCTAGGCTGCCCACATTGGTGAATGTCCCCTTTGTTCTTGTACACTGGCACTAGAATGCTTATTCTCTAGTCACCTGGGATACACCATTTTTCCACACCATGATGAGTTCCCTCAGGAGCCATTTTTCCCCTAACATACCAAACATCTTGATCATATCTGCTGTGGCCTCATCTGAGTCTGTTGCTTTCCCTGACTTTATTTGCTTTAGTATTTTTCTTACTACTTCTAGTGTGGGCTTCTCTTCCTCTTACATTGTAGGCCATGCATGGGGCAGTACAGCTTTGTGGGGGTTTTCATCATTCAGAAGCTGGTGGAAGTACTCCTTCCATCAGGAAGTAGAGTTAGGGTAGGGAAAGATGGTGGATACCCTGGGAAGCAACTGTTAGGGAGGTGTGAGTGGCAGATGGGAAGTGAAGTACCAATATTGCTGACTGCTGGTATTATTCAGGAGTAGGATTGGCGTGCATTCACATACACACCTGCAGCCATTTCAATTAAAGCAAAAGAGGTAGAAGGACCTTTCTTTATTTTTTGTTCCTGTTCAGCTTCTTTTGCATTCTTCTGTCATATACCACCTCTGACACTCTGTGCCAGTTGGCTGCAGCCCCTCTGAATTTAGCTTTGATGTCCTCATTCAGATTTCCTTTCTCCTTAACCACCCCTCCCAGATGCTTGAAGCTGTTAGCCTGTTCCACTATTTTTCAATTTTTAGCATTTTCTGAACTCCACCATTTGCTGCCATTACAACTTTCTTATCTGCATTCAGTTTCATCCCATATGCCTTTAATTTTGCATTCCATTCTCTAATCCTTTGCTGAAGTTCTTCTTCAGAGTCTGCCTATAATACCACACCATCTAGATACAGCACCTTTGTTGCTCTGTTCCCACCAGCCTGTTTGCTAATGTAGTCCAATTACCACTGTGAACATCAGTGGGCTCAGAGCTGAACCCTGGTACACACTCACTCCCACTCCCACTGGGGAGGTGTCTGATATGGGGATACTGTTCTTTTGACATCAAGTCATTCACTAATGACCAAGAAGTGGCTGGGAAGAGAATCAGTAGCTCTAGATGTTAGGCCATGGTGCTTTCTCAGAGGAATAGATTGCACTCTTCAGGTAGTACCGGTGTGTCTTTGAGGGAGTTGAAGGTGAGAGACAGCTTTCCTCAGTGGAAAACCTGAAGTACCTGGAGTTCATATTCATGACTTATGGTAACAATGAAACATAATACTAAAAAATTGGCTGAAGCAGTAGCAGCAGTCATGTTGGTACTGAAGTGATTCATTCTGGTCAAGTAAAAGTGGAGTCGTCAGACAAAGCTATTGGTTTACTAGCCATTCTGCATTTCCTTTCTCATCTGTTGTCACAAGTTGTGGTCAGTGAATGAAAGTGTGAGATTGTGGGTACAAGTGATAGAACTTTTGTTTTTGTGTAGTACTGATGAACATACTACCAAAACAAAGTTAAGAGTTCAGTGATATGGGAAATTCTTCAAGTTACATCCTCTGCTCCTCTCTATCAAGAGGACCCAATGAGGTGACACAGGCATTTTATCAGGATGTCCATGGGTGGTTCACAATGAAGCTGCTTAAGGAGTGCACTGCTTGAAAGAGGGTTTGGTGTAGATACAAGACTTGCTGGAGGCATTCCATCTTTGTGCCTGTCTGAGAACACTTAAGGACTCTCAGGACAATTGGAATTATTAGCTGGGAAAGGGAAGTTTGGCCCATCTTATCTGTGCATATATGTTTAATGTAAATACAAATGTATTTTCCATTTTCTTTAGATTACAGACTAGTATAGCTTTATGCATAAATGTCTGATGGAAATAAAGACATTGTATCCACTACAGATCAGAGAATAAACCAGTAAAGTCAAATTTCAGATATAAGTTAGACATTTGTAAGTATAGGTTAACATTTCAGTGCCGTGAGTTCCCTGCATCCATGTACACTACAAATTCTGAATACTTTTGAATATAAGAGCTAAATCTGCATGTCAACCAAACATCTAAGTTATCAATAAAATTGGAAGAAATATTGAATTGTATTTGAAAGACAGACAGTTGGATGTGGTTGTGGATGACTTGTTTTTTATTTGGACAGCTGGGGCTGATGAATTGATTAAGTTCCATCATGATTTGAATTTGATCACCAGTTTCCTAAAATTTTCCTTGGTATATTTGATGACACAGATTGAATTCCTAGACATAATTCTGAACAACAGGATGATGGCTCATTAGGTGCAGGGATTTACCATAAATCCATGCTACAGGAATTTTATATTACATAGACGTAGTATGCCCCCCCCCCCGCATGTCTTTAAGAATATAATAAAGGGACAGGGTCTAAGAGTCTCAAGACTGAATGGCACTAATGATGGCTTTACCTCAGAGCTCAATCAGCTTAGGGATAGACTGAGGGACAGAGGATATGAGGACAGGGAGGTCGACAGATTGCTGGATACCATTCCTCCTCTCAAGCCCAACATAGCGAAAACCGTATTTTTCAGAACAACACAGGGACGTGAATGTTTCATGTGTCCTGTCTACTAGATCCAAGAACATCACTGTCTCCCTTGGGTATACAACAGATACTATGATGATGATAGACATCAGTAGGAAACACTGGGGTTTGCTGACCACTGATCCTGACATTAGGAGGTTAATAGGTGATAAACCAAGGTTCTTGTATAAGAATAAAAAGAATCTGAAGAGGATGCTTGACTTCTCAGATAACAATAGATTTGATGTCAATGGGTTAAGAGGGAGCATGCTACCCTGTGACAAATGTAATTTTTGTAGTTTCATAGAGAGCAGTGGTATCTTTGACCATCCTGATAATGGTCATATGTACAAGTTTAGTGTAAGTGCCAACTGCATGATGTTACATGTGGTTTACTTAGCCTACTGCAGGTCCTGCAAAGCATTCTATGCCAGGAAAACCGATAGGACCTTGAGAGACAGGATCAGAGAGCATCTCTACAACATACTATGTGGTTCCATGAACAATGCTTTGTTTAATCATGTGATTAGTACTAACGCTAGTCATACTTTCAGGTTTATTGTTATTGATAGAATTTTTCCCACTGCCAGAGGTGGTAACATCAGGAACTTAACTGAAACCAGAGAGGTCAAATGGATGATAAAACTAAGGGCTAACCAAGGTAGTAGACTTAATGAAAAAGTTCCACTTAGACGTAGACTGAAGGAACGTAGCCTTAGGAGGTGACCTTGCTTCATTTCACATTTTTATACTTTTTATTCTTTGTTTTTATTTTCATTTTTGATATGTATTCATTATTTTATATGTACTTTTTATATGTATTTATTGTGCTCTATGTCTACTTTATATAATTATATGCCCTATCTCTTTACTTTTACAAGCTCTTTAGCTGTTAACATGTGATTGGCTTCAGGGTATTTGAACTATGTATATATTGCAGTGGCTCATTCTCTTTGTGTCTATGGTCTGATGAAGCAGTAGTGAAAGCACTTACCAAGTTTTATGCCTTTGGCAACTAAGTTTTATTTGTTTGGTAATGAACATGTTTCTACTTCAGCCAGTGTATAACTCCATTGATTTTGTTTTGAGAAAACTGCTTATAATGTTTAATCCAGAAATGGAGAATCAACAAACAAAAAGACAGGTTTCTCCTCTAAAATAAGGCTTCATCAGTTATTTATTTATTTATTTATTTTATTTTACATTTGTTAACCGGGAAATTCTGACTGGACCAGGTCCATTTTCAGCGGAGGCCCGGGGAGAAAAGCTCCAACATCAAGTTATACAAATACAGTACATCCAGCATAATACACAAAACATGTTACATCATGTATGCTGAGCATAGTAATATAACAAGAAATTAATAAAAACACTCCAGGTAAAAGAAGATATAGAACATGGGTAAAAAGACAATGTCAGTCATACATTGGTAAGAAAAGAAAATATATCAAGTAAGATTCTACAGTTAAAAGTACCCTTTCAGATGACCAAGCCTACAGGAGATCAGAGCTCCAGCATGTAATCAGAGAGAAATTTGGGGAGTTAATAGTAGTATGGGTAGGGTTATGTGATACAAGGGCATAACCCGGTACTAAGAAGGTGCGATTTGAGGGAGTTTTTGAATATGGATGTGGAGGGGGCAGTAGACACAGATAGGAGAAGAGAGTTCCAATTTCTGGCAATGGTGTGGAAGTAGAACGCTTTCTCTGCATTATTGTTAGCCTTGGTGATGGAGAAGAGAGATTTTTCACTGGATCTTAGGTACCGATTTGTAGTATAGATAGTAAGTAGGTTGGATAATGAGGGTTTTTTTCAGGATATTTGAGAATATTGTAGGCTGTGCCCAGCTGGTGATAGTTAAGTAGCTGTGGTAGCTCAAGCCATTTTAGTTCTTTTAGTGCAGCACAGTGATGGGTTCTATAGGTTGAGTTAGTAGCAAACTTGGCTGTTTTATTGTAGCTTGATTCTAGTTTGTCTAGGTCACATTGTCTGATTTGGGTAAAGATTGGTGCTGCGTATAATAAAGTTGAGAGGAGGTGGCTTTGTGCAAGAGTGACTCTTGCTTTTTGTGAGAGAAAGGACTTATGCCTGTATAGGAAGCCTAGTTTTTTGTGTACTAGTTTTATGGCATGTGAGATGTGAACATCAAAGTGGAGATTACTGTCTATTTCAATGCCCAGAAGTTTGGTGTGGTTAGAAGGGGAGATGGTGGTGCCATCTTTAGATGTTATGGTAAAGGAGAGGTTTTGTTTTGATCTATTAGGGGTAAATATTAGCAGTTTTGTGTTTTTGGGATTTAGAATTAGTTGGATGCCCAATATCCATTTTTCTACTGAGATAAAGGTATCTTGAGTGAGTGTATGTAGGTTGGTGGGACATGAGGCAGAGCAGATCAGAGTTGAATCATCCACATATTGCATGAGTGTGGCATGTTTTGTAGAGCATTTGAGGTTATTTGTGAAAATAGAGAACAATAGTGGGCCCAGTATAGAGCCCTGAGGGACTCCTATGGTGGTTGGAAGTTGTGTAGACAGAGTTCCTTTCCACTGGACTGATTGTTGCCTGTCAGACAAGTAGCTTCTGAACCAAGCTATAGTAGAGGAGGTGAAGGATAATGATGTTAGTGAGTCTAGTAGAATGGTGTGGGAGACCATATCACATGCTTTTGAGAGGTCTAGGATAATGGCTGATACATATTTATTATTCCTGTGAAGGTTTATATAATTAGTGAAGGATAGAAGGGCTGTGGAAGTGCTGTGATGTGGACGGAAACCATCTTGTGTGGTAGATAGTAGACTGTGTGTTATGAAATGTCATCACTTGCAAGTGGATGCATTTCTCAAGAATTTTGGATAAGGGGCAAAGGATGGCAATAGGTCGGTAGTTGGAGAATTCATAAGAATTACCTTCTTTATGGAGAGGAATGATGTGAGATACTTTCCAGAGTTTGGGTATGTAGGATTCTAGTATGGAGCAGTTGATAAGGATGGAGACAGGATATGATAGGGAGTCACTAGTCATTTTTAGGTATGCAGCAGATATGTTATCAGCTGCTAGTGTGGTTGGCTTTAGTTTTAGGAGGAGTTTTTTGATAGTTGAGGTGGGCACTGGTGATAGGCTGAAAGAGGGGGTGGTGTGGGATAGGTTAGGTTGTGACTGAGGTAGACTGTTTTTGGTTATTTGACTGGACAGGGCTAAGATGGATTTAGTAAAATGGTTATTAAATTGAGAAGCTATGTCTAGGGTATTGTTAGTAGAGATGGGTGCTTGGGTTGTGGTTTTACCTGGCTTTATTAGAGAGTTAATGGCATGCCAGAATTTTTGTGGACTATTTGAATATTTCCTTTGGGTGCTAAGAAAATAGTTTTGTTTGTTTATTTTGGATTCAGCCTTGGCCTTGTTTCTAAGCTGTTGATAGTCTGGAGCTAGGGGTTTTGTCAGTCTTCCAGATTTTCCAGGCTTTATCTCTAGCTTTTAGTAAGGCTCTGGTGTCCCTATTTAGCCAGGGTGCGTAGTTATCTAAACACCTGCCTGTGTGGGTTTAACCATTATAAGCATCATATTGTGTAGTGGGCTGGTTGTTTTTATATTTGGCAATACTTGTTTGATCCTTGTAGCAGAAGATGTTGCTTTATACAATATCATGTACTTGGTGGAACACTTTCAATGTGGTAACTCAGTTCACCAAACCAAGTGCAGGCTACTTTGGTTCGGACAAATAATTGGTGAATTAGATAAACTAAATACAAAAACCCTTCTGCAACTGATGGCTTAGTGTGGAAACCTCCTGCCATTTTGAGAAAACAACTACAGATTGCTTTTGTGAGGTACACCTTCTTGTGACTTAGTTTAGTTGTTTCTGTATAGTTATTTACAGTGTTACTCATGTAGTTATTACAGCTGGGAGTTGTGTTTTAGTGTTGCTGTAAGCATGCAGCAATCAATTTTAGCGTCATATCTCTCTGCTCTGTGGTCAAAACAGTGCACTCTACTCCCCTACTCAAAGTGTACTGCCTGTTTGCCGGTTTACTCACAACCTCTGAAGTGCAGGATTCCCTAGTTTTCTTATATTTACATACAGACTCAGGTTTACACGTTCTTGCCTAAATTTCTCTCTGCTGTTCCAATTGCATCTGTAATTCATAGGGATTCCTTTTCCTTCCCCTTGCCTGTGCTAATGTCAATATTGCTGGTCTGCATGGAGTTGGAACCCATTTTGTTCCACCATCCCCCCGACCTTCCCACTCATTCTACAACAAAAGCACAACTCTCTGAAAATAGCAGTATATATTTTACCCAAATCCACCCAAAACTTAAACCTAACATAAACATTTCTGCAGGTCTCCACCATTATGTATTACCCTCTGAAAGGAAATATCTAACATTTCCATATAATCCACCATGCCCATCCTAGTAAAATAACAATATTAGTTAGTCACACTTAAATGGTTTGGCAACCCCTCTTCTTCTAAAAGAACTACCACTTGGATAGAAAATTACAATAATATCAAATCTACATACAGTTCAACACCTGCTCTACTACTAAGGTGAACACTGCTTAGATTGTAAAATCCAGTAAAACACTTATTCAGGTAGTAAAGGTTCTCTAATATCATAGGCTCATATTAGGCTAACTGCCCTTGTGAGGCCATTTTAAGTCTAGCCACTTATCCCTTGGGAGACTCAAACCCTGCATCTCATGTGTGTAAGGCAAACACTTTAACCATTAGGCCACCCTCCCAACCCAATGTCATCTCCAACATATATCCCATACTAACACCTTAAACCATATAAATAATTTACTTTAACACCAACTATACACTACCTTCACAGAACTAGTAATTCATAAGACTTTGATAATATCATATGAGGTTCATAGACTATCAGCTTCAAATACCACCTTGCACAACTTCAGTAGGCATAAACCACTTACATAATATAATTTAGTACAACTGGCAACTATGCACTACTTTCACAGAACAATTAGTAATTCATAACTCTCAGAGAATAACAGAGACCAAGTATTCTCTACATTCATTGAATAATTAATATTGAATATTACTCAAATAATCTCGCATACAAGTCAGGGAACATCAGCTTTAAATATCACCTTACACAATAGTTCTTTAACAATAATCAAAATGCATATTGTAAAACTAACTGGGGCACTCAAAGAAACATAAAACACAGATAAAGACTGACAGGGAATGTGATGACAGCAAGGGGGAGTGACAGTAGAATTATAGACATACAGGGAAAGGGAGGACATTGGTGAAGGGAAGGACTGGACAAGAACCAAGAGAGAGCATCGACAAAGCAAGGGGAACACTAGGGTAGGGATAAGGGAGGGTATAAAACTATCTGGGCTAAACTCTGAGAATGAGCAGTTAGCATTCTGACTGCCCTTCCATTTGTACTCCACTTGAGGTGCTGAAGGCAGAGAAGGCAACAATTCCACTCTTCAAGCTACACAAGGGCCCTGTCCAGGCCACTGATGTGTGAGTTTACAGCCACTGGTCCTCTAGCTTCCCTGCCACCTCCACTAAATCCCACTGCATGACACACTTTGCACCACTGAGAATGCCACCAGAGAGACGAATATAATTTTAATGAATACTAGGAAATGTCCCTAAATCATACCAATCCATTTGAGGGGACAACTGTTCCAGTCTTCTCTGGAATAGGAAGGAGAGCTCCATGACTTCTGCCCGAGCTGCAAAGGAATGACAAAAAAAAAAAAAAGGAAAGAAAGACAAAAATCACTAAGTAGATGCTGAATTCAATCAAGCAGCTTAACAAGAGGAATTAAAGGACAATGGGACACTATGACAAGTACATACAATGCATCCCAGGGGTCCGTGATGTGACTGATCCCACTTGATAAGAAGATCAGAATGGTGCCTCCACAGATTGGTGTTGTGGTGCTGGCGCTACTTTCCGTACTGCAGTAAGCCAGTGGCATCCTCTACCACTGTAGCAAGTCTACTAGGGACCTCCTAGGAGTCCCCATTAAAGCATGTTAAGGTACCCAATAGCCTTCAGATGACAGGTCAGCAGAGAATAATCTCCTTTATAACAAAGAGAAACACGTACGTGGGAGACTGGGAAATCAATGTCCTGACTCCTCGAATAACAGATTCATGGATTTTTATACTTTGATTAAAAGCAACATTATGTAACAACCTTAGAAACACTGACCAATTCTCCTTGTTTATGGCTTTCTGCATTAGGCACGAGCTCTCAATTTTATAATCAGTCTTTCTTCAGAGAACAAAACTTTTTAGATTAGTACCCTGTCAGCAATTACTAATATTAGGCAGGAATCCATGTTAGAATTGTTTTCTTCTCTGCACCCCTCACCTTCACAAACTATAATGTTTTTCTATGTCTGGACGATGACTACAAATCCTCAAATGAACAGACATATTTTCATTTGTTATCAGACATTCATTCCTTCTGTCTCTAGCATGAACAATTTTACACAGTCATTTCAAAAATATAGTCTTATTAGCAATGAAAACATGCCTACATCTTGATGGAACAAAAATATTATCTGAATACGGTAAATAAATCTTCAGTACTACAATCTCTATTTTTACTATATTTATTTTCACATTTCCCTGATCCCTAATATATATCATATATTTTACTAAAATCTTGCAACACCTTATTTGCATCTTCTACTGTACTATAATTTTTATCAGTTGTGGTCAGTGCTATTAGTTTCATAGTTTCATAGTTTCATAGTATAGTACTAGGCTATCTGCCCTGGGGCATTTGTAAGCCTAGCCATAGTGATGTGGCTTTTGCCACCCCATGAAATGGTACAAAAATGTACAGAATAAATTTAGAATACTGTGCCTCTGTCTAGTAGTGACACAATGAAGGTCCCAATATATAATAGAATTAGTTTACTGTGCCCCTGTCTAGCAGTGACACAGATGTGAACCCTGGGGTAAACTTACAATCTGCCATCCACTCATCAAGATTTCTCTTGAAGAGAGTCAGTGAGGGGCTCTCCCTAATACGAACTGGGATCTTGTTCCAAAGCATGGGAAGCCTCTGGGTTATGAATCTATCCCTCCAGCATGTCCTATTCATACTTGTGCCGAGGTTTAAGTCTTTAGCTCTCGTGGTCCTGATGGATTTGGATTTTTTGAGGTGGAGCATGTCCATCAGATCCTGATTGGACATGGCCTTGTACGTCAGGCAGAGATCACCTCTGAGCAGGCAGTATGCTACTGAATAGAGCTGAAGTTTCTTTAGTCTGGCAGAATAAGACATATGTTGGAGACCCTTGATCCCCTTGGTGAGGTACTTTTGTGGTCTCTCCAGCTGTTCCAAATGCCGGGTGAGGTACATACCAAATGGGGCATTGTACTCAATCATGGGTCTGATGAGGGAGGAGTATAGGGGTACAATGACATCCTTGGATCTGGATGTGAATCCCTTCATGATGAGGTGTGCAAGGTAGAATGTTTTTCTAACCACTTTGGCAACGTGGGTGTCAAATGAGAGGTCGCTGTCGACTTGGGTCCCTAGGTCTCTGATTACTTTTTCCATACTCAGTGGGTTGCTGTCTATGTGATAATTTGTGGGTACTTTGTTTTTCCCAAAGGGATGACTATACATTTTTGGCATTTAGTTTAAGGCCATGACTCCGGCACCAGTTGTCCGTTTCTGTGAGGCCTTTTGTAGGATGTATGTGTCCGCTGGTGTATCGACTATGGTGCCTAGTTTGCAGTCATCTGCGAACTTTGTCAGCCACAGCCCTCCCATGTTTGCTTTAACATCTGAGAAATAAATGCCGAACAAGAGGGGTCCCAGGACAGATCCCTGTGGGACACCACTTGTGACTGGCTTTGAGTCTGACATTGCTCCAGCGATTTTAACTTTATGGGTTCTGTCCTTTTGCCAGTTTGCAACCCATCTAGTGACATAAGGGTTTACGTTTAAGCTGTTGGGCTTATCTATGATGCCTGAGTGGGGTATTGTGTTGAAGGCCTTAGCCAAGTCCAGGTAGGCTGTATGGACTGCTTTGCCCTCATCAATGGCTTTAGTGACTGTTTTGAAAAAGTCAACCAGGTTCAAAAGGCAGGATCTGCCCTTTACAAAGCCGAACTGGGTGGGATCAAGTGTCTGTAGGTCCCCTATGTCTCTGTTTATGAGTTCCATAATGATTCTTTCCATAGCTTTGCAGACCAGGCTGGTTAAGCTTATGGGGCGGTAGTTTCCAGGGTCTGTAGAGGCACCCCCTTCATGGAGATGGACCACTGTTGCTGTATGCAAGTGTTCAGGTACATATCCCGAAGTAAGGCTAAGGTTAAATAGCATTTTTATGTGTGGGTTTAGCTCCTCTTGGAGTTCACGTAACATGCAACCCGGGATACCGTCAGGTCCCATTGATTCTGTGTTTTTAGCTTTGTTTAGGGCGGTTCTCACTTGGACATCTGAGATGACATGGAGATTACATTCAGCTGGGATAAGTATTTCTTCTTTTGGGGGTGAGGGAGGGGAGAAATTTGCACTGAACCTGTCAGCCAGAATGTTGGCAATATCTGTGGGTTCAGTGTATTTTTTGTTGTTGTGAACTAACTCTGAGCATATCTGAGGGTTTCCGCCCAGGTTTCTAACATAGCTGAAGAAGGCTTTGTGGTTATCTTTTGTGTCCTTAGTGATTTTTCTCTCAAAGTTGGCCTTGGATGTTTTTATGAGAGAACGTAGTTTTCTGCTAATGTTGATCAGAGATGTCTTCCCTTCATGGGATTTTGCTCTGACGTGCAGTAGCTTCCTTCTTTTGTTATACAATTTGTTAATGGCTGAGGTCCACCAGACAGGACACTTGCCTTTGGTGGAGAGGGACTTGGATTTATTTGGATTCGATGTTTTGCATTTGTCAGTTAACATTTTGTCTGGATTCTCATAATCTTCTTTCGGCTGTTCCCATTAGGGGTCACCACAGCGGATCACCTGTTTCCATTTCTTCCTGCCCTCTGCATCTTGCTCTGTCACACCAACCACCTGCATGTCCTCTCTCACCACATCCATAAACCTTATCTTAGGCCTTCCTCTTTTCCTGTTACCTGGTAGCTTCATCCTTAGCATCTTTTTCCCAATATACTCCGCATCCCTTCTCAGCACATGTCCAAACCAACATAATCTTGCCTCTCTGGCTTTGTCTCCAAACCTTCCAACCTGGGCTGACCCTCTAATATACTTATTCCTAATCCTGTCCACCCTCATCACACCCAGTGCAAATCTTAACATCTTTAACTCTGCCACATCCAGCTCAAACTCCTGCCTTTTTATCAATGCCACTGTCTCCAACCCATATAACATAGCTGGTCTCACTACCCTCTTGTAGACTTTCCTTTCACTCTTACAGGTACTCGTCTGTCACAAATCACTCCTGACACTCTTCTCCACCCACTCCATCCTGCCTGTACTCTCTTCTTCACCTCTCTTCCACACTCACCGTTACTCTGAACTACTGACCCCAAGTATTTAAACTCATCCACCTTCGCCACCTCTACTCCTTGCATCCTCACCATTCCTCTATCCTCCCTCTCATTCACACACATATATTCTGTCTTAATCCTGCTGACCTTCATTCCTCTTCTCTCTAGAGCATATCTCCATCTCTCCAGGGTCTCCTCCACCTGTTCCTTACTCTCACTACAGATCACAATGTCATCTGCAAACATCATAGTCCATGGGGACTCCTGTCTGATCTCGTCTGTCAACCTGTCCATCACCATTGCAAATAAGAAAGGGCTCAGAGCTGATCCTTGATGTAACCCCACCTCCACCTTAAATGCATCCGTCACTCCCACTGCAGACCTCACCGCTGTCACACTACCCTCGTACATATCCTGTACCACTCTTACATACTTCTCTGACACTCCCGACTTCCTCATACAATACCACAACTCCTCTCTAGGCACCCTGTCATATGCTTTCTCCAAGTCTACAAAAACACAACGCAACTCCTTCTGACATTCTCTGTACTTCTCCATCAACACTCTCAGAGCAAACATCGCATCTGTAGTGCTCTTTCCCGGCATGAAACCATACTGCTGTTCACTAATCATCACATCCCTTCTTAACCTAGCTTCCACTACTCTTTCCCATAACTTCATTCTGTGACTGATCAGTTTAATCCCTCTGTAGTTACTACAGCTCTGCACATCACCCTTATTCTTAAAAATCTGTACCAAAACACTTTTTCTCCATTCCTCAGGCATCCTCTCACTTTCCAAGATTTCATTAAACAATCTGGTTAAAAACTCCACTGCCATTTCACCTAAACACCTCCATGCTTCCACAGGTATGTCATCTGGGCCAACAGCCTTTCCATTCTTCATTCTCTTCATAGCTATCCTTACTTCCTCCTTGCTAATCCATTGTACTTCATGATTCACTATCCCTACATCATCCAACCTTCTCTCCCTCTCATTCTCTTCATTCATCAACCCCTCAAAGTACTCTTTCCATCTCCTCAACACATTCTCCTCACTTGTGAGTATGTTTCCCTCATTATCCTTTATCACCTTTACCTGTTGCACATCTTTCCTAGCTCGGTCCCTCTGTCTAACCAATTGGTACAGGTCCTTTTCTCTTAGTGTCCAACCTTTCATACAACTCTTCATATGCCTTATCCTTAGCCTTCACCACCTCTCTCTTTGCCATGCACCTCATCTCCTTATACTCTTGTCTACTTTCGTTATCTCTCTGACAATCCCACTTCTTCTTTGCCAACCTCTTTGCCTGTATACTCTTCTGTACTTTCTCATTCCACCACCATGTCTCCTTGTCATCCTTCCTCTGTCCCGATGTGATACCAAGCACCTTTCTAGCAGTCTCCCTTACTAGCTCTGCTGTAGTTACCCAGCTATTTGGTAACTCTTCACTGCCACCCAGTGCCTGTCTTAACTCATCCCTGAACTCCACCTCACAATTACCCTTTTTCAATTTCCACCATTTGATCCTTGGTGCTGCCCTCACACTCCTCCTCCTCTTCTTGATCACTAACGTCATCCTACAAACCACCATCCTATGCTGCCTAACTACACTTTCTCCAGCCACCACTTTACAGTCTCCAATCTCCTTCAAACTGCCCCTCCTACATAAGATATAATCCACCTGTGTGCATCTTCCTCCACTCTTGTATGTCACCCTATGCTCCTCCCTCTTGTTAAAAATATGTATTCACCACAGCCATATCCATCCTTTTCGCAAAATCCAACTCCATCTGACCTTCTGCATTCCTTTGTTTAACACCATACCTACCCATCACTTCCTCATCCCCACTGTTCCCTTCACCAACATGCCCATTTAAATCTGTTCCAATCACCACTCTCTCATCTTTGGGTACAGTCATCACCACTTCATCCAATTCACTCCAAAATTTTTCTTTCTCATCCATTGCACACCCAACTTGTGGAGCATATGCACTAACAACATTAATCATTACACCATCAATTTCCAGCTTCATAAACATCACTCTATCCGACACCCTTTTCACCTCCAAAACACTCTTCGCATACTGTTCCTTCAGAATAACTCCTACGCCATTTCTCCTCCCATCCACACCATGATAAAACAATTTGAACTCACCTCCGATACACCTAGTCTTACTCCCATTCCATCTGGTCTCTTGCATACACAATATACCAACCTTCCTTCTGTCCATCATATCAGCTAGCTCTCTCCCTATACCAGTCATACTGCCAACATTCAAAGTTCCGAACCTCACTACCACAGTCCTAGCCTTTCTCCTCTCTTCCTGTCTTCGGCCATGCCTTCTGCCTCTTCTCCTCCTTCGGCCAACAGTAGCCCAATTTCTGCCAGCACCCTGTTGGCTAACAGTACTGGTGGCGGTCATTGTTAACCCGGGCCTTGACTGATCCGGTATGGAAATATTAACCGGTGACTACATGAAAAGATTTGGCAAAGTTTTACACCGGATGCCCTTCCTAACGCAACCCTCCCCATTTATCCGGGCTTGGGACCGGCACAAAGAAATGCACTGGCATCCCCAGTGGCTAGGTTAACATTTTGTCTGGATTCTAATGATTTTAAAATGTACTCTTTTACCATAAAAAGAATATGGGCTAACAATAAAATTATAATAGCTATAAGCATGAAGAACTTTGAAATACTTCCAGAGAAAAGGTTGGTTAACCATGCCCATTGGGAACTATCAGCTTCTATGGCATATGAAAGTTAAGAAACTTTCTGAATTATTTCTAGGTGACCATGGATATCACTGGTTTTATCAGGATTAAATGAGCAGCACTCCATTTTTATGACACATGTGGCTCCTTTAGAAGCAAGGGTGAATCAAGTGCCATGTGGTTCCACAGCACCACACTGAGCATGGCAGTCAGTTCTTAGGTAATTAAATTAATGGACAGAGGTAGAATTACTTAAAACTCCAAGAGCTTACACAACTTCACTGTCCCATAAGAAGGTACAATACCTGCTCCAGAAATGACCCCGTCACCAAGATCGATGTGAGCAATCCCATTAAAAGGAGTTTTTGTACAGCATTATGATAAACCCAGGAGGTATCTGTCTTTACCAGCTGTGCTGGGAATGTCTTTAGTGTCTCTATTGTGATGAGCATTATGGATATTTTCTTCAGAGTCACATGACTTCCTTTGGGTAAAACAGATGTTTATCATACAGCTGCAATAACAAGGTCTGTGTAACAGCTAGACGAGTCTGTAGTTAACCAGGGATAAGCTTGATTTCCACATTACATTGCCATGTCCTGCCCCATCATAAATTTTCTAGTTAAAATTGTAAGCAATATTTTCAACAAGAAGTGTTTCTTTTTGGTGATAATAAACATGTCCTGTAATAGTCATTGATAGTTGAAGAAGCATGGCTATAAAGTGGATAGAAATAAGTTTATTCTTTCAAATTTTAACAAGGAAAATAAGACAAAATGCAGTATAAGTCTCTAAATCAGTCACTGGTATAGGAATCAATATAACCCCCCCCCCCATCATGTGCAGTAGGTGTATGTACACAGACCCAGCAGGTGCTGACATTGAGGGTCTCTGCACAAGTATTCAAGGAAGGAGAAAATTATTAAATCTGGGATGCCATTTAGGTGCGGTCGATTCAATTTTAACCAAATGCCTGTCTCTAGTTTTAGCAAAACATCCGTGTCTATTAAGAATAGTACTTATCGTTCTAATAGTTGCAGATAATGATAGACTTATGGATTCAAAGGGCAAAAATAAAATAATGATGAAAAGCACAGTAATTGTCTCAAGGATACGTCCACAGGAAAAATGAACATATTGAGGCTGGAGAGGGTTTTGAAGAAACTGGAAACAAGGATGTTAAGTTGGTTGTCTGTGGTTCATACAGAATCAGCCACCAAACACTCTCTGATCAAATGCTTTAATTGTGAATAATTTTGGAAAGGAATTTCATTTTGATAAGGCAAGATCTATATTGGTGTCCAAAAGTCATGATGAATCTGCGATGATGGATTCAGAAGCAAGAAAAAATGTTGTCTGTGTTGAAGAAGAACTACTAGAGGTTGTCAGACCAGGATGAAGTAGCAGAGTCACATGATTTAAATAATGATACCTGATAAAAGGGGTAACCTTACTGCACTCAGTTCCTGATTTGATCTGGATGGCGGATGTGGAATTAAGTTGGATGGCAAATAGTACACAGTTGTTTTTGGATTTCATTTGGCTGGCAAAACATCACTGGCTGCCATGGATGCAATGACTCCCTAGTTTTTTGATTAGTTCTGCTAGTTCACATGGTGTGATGTTAATGGAATCTTGGTGGTACTCATCACAAGGGAGAGTCTTTTTGACAAGCGAGTGGGGAGGCCTTCACAACAGATGGCAGTAGCAGTTGTGAAAAAAAAAAACAAGCATGTTCATTTCTATCTGGGCCTAAGTGTTTATTTTCAGGAATGTACTTTAATGTAGACAAAGTCCCTGGATTGAAAGTCATGATGGTTTTGATCTGTGGGTCAATGGACTGCATGCAGAACAATGCTGTAGTATTTCTGCAAGACAGAGTAAACAGATTTGCAATACAAAAGTATGGATTTATCAACATTTTGCAATTCTAAAATTTTGAGGAGGGATGTAGCAGTCATTTTCATGGCGATACCCATTAGAATTTAATGAGGGGACAATTTTCTAGTAGCATTAAGTGCACTTTAATACTAAATAAAGCTAAAATAAAAGCTTCTGGCCACTTGAAACCAGTTTCCTCACAAACTTTGGCTAATCTGGTTTTCAGGGTTTGATTGACCCTTTTCACTGTTTCTGAAGGCTGTGGTCTATAGACAATGAAACTGCAATTTGACACTCAGGGTTCTGCAAATTTGCTGTATTACTTTTCTAGTAAAATGCATGCCCTGATCAGATTGTATGCAACAGGGAGCACCAAATCTAGGAATTAACTCAGTCAAAAATGTCTTTGCTACTGTTCTTGCATCATTTTTTTACACAAGGGTATGTTTTTGCCCATCTAGAAATAAATGTCAATCACAACGAATACACAGCTAAATGTTTGCACTTGAAGTTCGATAAAGTCCTACTACAAATAACAAAATTGTCCCAAAGACATTTTCTGTGACTGAACAGGTGCAGGTAATGATTTAGACACATTATGCTTCACACAAACTACAAAAGTATTTACAAAATATCAAGTGATTTTTGAGTGATGAGGGACATAGCAATCACTGGAAATTTGTTTTATTTATGCATTTTTGCCCAGATGAAAAGGTAAATGGTAGGCTTTTAGCAACTGATTCAAGAAATTTTGTGGGCCTACTAGTCGACCTTCCAGATGGTGCCACAAAAGGTCTGGATAGTGACTGCAGTCATTGCTTATTCACCTCTTATGCTCAAGTGTCCTCTGTCTGATCTTGAAAATATGGTAACTCTTGTAAAGAAAAATTAGTTTCATTCAGCTGTTGCAAAAATTTAGCCTGAACCGGATAAGGCAACATAACTTGTCTTGTTGCCATTTTTACAAAAGTATTACCCTTTCTTATAAGGGAATCATCAGTTTTATGTTAAGCACACTTTACCACAGCTACCTTACTTAGTAATAATAAAGCATATATCAAATCATTATCAAAAACAATGTTTTTGCTAATAGTTTCTGCTGATGTTAAATATCCTTGCTTTTTTCAGTGTCCCAAAATCATGAACTACTCCACAAGCATAAAGAGAATCTGTGAAAATTACTAATTAATTATCTTTGCCAATCTCACAGGCTTTAATAATAGTCACAAGCTCAGCTACTTGAGCAGACATGTTTTCATTTAACAGTACTGTTAAGAAAAAAAAATGTGTACAATGGAAAAGGCTGCTATGAGTTCACCATCATCACTATAAACACTGGAGCTGTCCACAAAAAGAATTAAATCTGGATTCTGTAAAGGAATTTCTTTTCAGTTTAAACTAGGAGAAAACATAGTGTTATTAACAACTATACAACCGTGAGGTTCTCCTTTGTCCTCTGTAGGGATTCAAGAAGTAAGGTTAAGTGATGGACATCAAACAATCTGTAAGGAAGGTTTATTAAGTAAAGACATTTATGCTGAAGACTTATATTTGGCCAGATTCAAAAGGTTATCACAAAGTGTATATATGTGCACTTAGTGTAAACTTTTTGAGTGAAGAGACAGCACAGGCATTGTGGTGGGGCTGTTCTTGAATTCAGAAAGTACACATAAAGGATACAGTAGTGTATACTTTGTGATAACATTTATGAATCTGGTCTACGGTGCTTTATTCTTTAGTGCCGAAGCTTCTACAGAATGCGTAACTAATACATAAGTCTCATGCCTGAGAGTCAGTGCAGCCACCATATCTCCTAAGAGTGCTGTCATGTCCAAGGCAGTGGACAAGGGCTGTAGTTACAGAATCAAGACTCATTCTGAAATAAGCAAAAGGTCTAAAACCATCATTTCTACATTGTGCTAATAATTGTAATGCTAGTTTATTTATTTCACACAAAACAATAAAAAGATCTTAGAATAATCTGGCACAGAGGTTTTACTACTTTTACATAATTCAAAATTCATTGCTGACAATAACCTATTAATCTCAAAAAGCTCACAACCATTTTAATGTTGTAAGGTATGATGTAGTAAAGATATCCCAAGAAATAAGATGTCCCAAGTACTGAGCCTGCGATTTCCATAACTGCAATTTGTCTTTATTAACTTTGAATTCAAATTCTGCTAACTGAGCCAAAAGAAAAATTGTATCCTTCTATCAGCCACGGGAGTTTTTGAAGCAAATCAACTATGTATTGAATTACAGTAGACTCACGTGTAACTTTAGTCTTATCTAACTGTTTTTCTTTCTCTATAGAAAATAGTGAGAGAATCCACGTAGCCTGTTAGTGATCTAGACCAAGTGTACTGTTGTCACTCTACAAGTAAATGCAAACAGATATGTAGGCATCTGGGTGTACAGCTACAGAAAATAAGGCAGACAAAATATCTATCATTGAGAAACGTGGCATCTGATGAGCTAGAACTTAGTACTGTTACAGGATTAGGAACAACTGGAAAAGTCGGTACCTCCACAGCATGTACCATTTGTAAATTTTGTAAAAAATCTTTATGTACTTTTTTCTTATTTTAAACCAGTAGAACAGAAGTGTACAAAGGACTTTAAGTTGGAACAATAGTACCTTGTTATGACAAAGCAGAAGTAATTGGATTGTTTCCTTTTTTCCTTCTACTGACAAAGGAGTAGGCACTCACAGGGTTTTGATGTTATATACATGGGTTCTGCATCTTTTATGAGGCCTATTTCATTTTTATGGGTAGTCCAGAGCTGCAGAGAGATTGCAATTCATTTCTCTTTACCAGCATTTTCTTCATTTTACTGTGATGTCATTAAAATGGCAAAAGGGTATCTTCAACTGGTACAGATAGTATTTAAGTATAATCTTAAGCGTTCAGCTAGAAATAAACCATTAGATATGCAATGAATGTTACATTTTAATTTACACAACAAATCTCTACCTAGAGATTTAGAGGGGCTACATTTCCTACAATAAAAGCATGCTGATCTTTTAGCATACCAATTTGAATAAGGACAGGTTTAGTTTCTGGATGATCTAAAGGAACTCCAGTCCTGCCCACACTCTAAATTGTGTGTTTAGAATGTAGAAGGTGTTCAGCCTTTGCCAAAGTAATCATCAATCTAGTAACTCCCATGTTGACAAGAAACAAAATAGAAGAATTTTGCACTGTAACATTGACAAAAGAACCATTCTGGTCAATGGTTACCAAGGGAAATAACTATGGTTCTTGCTCATGGCTGTCCTAATGATTTTGCTACCCTGCTGGTGGCTGCCAAGCAGTGTTTCATACAGATGAGTTTCCTTCAGTTTGCAGTAATAGTTGAACATTTGCTGAACTTGCTTGCTGTCTAGATAATGGACACTCATCTCACCAATATACATTCTGACCACAATTAAAGTAAGTAGTTAAATGTGGTGCACCTTGCTGTGACTGTAGTTAGTCGGGGGGGTAATAATTTTCCTGATATTGTCTGGGGTTGGTGAACAAACTGGAATCTCCTTTTCGTCATGATTTCTCCCTTTCCAACCCTTGGAAGTCAGTGTTGCACTGCTGATGCTGGATGTCTACTAACTTTTCCTTTTGTTCTTTTTCTTCCCTAAGTATGTTATCTGCTACATACAGTGTCTGGTTTACACTCTTGTGAATGCCTAAACTTGGCCAATTCAAGCAAACCTTTTTAATCTGTTCTTGTACAGGTGACAACCAGCCCTTTACAAAAACTGCTGACAACCCACTGGCTACTGTACCTTCTGTAGGCTCCTGCTGTCTAAAGAAGGTGTTAAAAGCATCTATCATGCATTGTAAATATGCATCGACTCATTTTACTCCTGTACAATAGCTTTGATTCTTGACCAATTAGGGGTTGTGGTGCATACTGTAGTATTGACTTTTAACAGGTTATTTCTAGCAGCTAGAAATCCATCATCTGTTTGTTTTGGAACTATTGTCTATGTTCAATTTATTGCATAGTGTTCTAAAAATATAAAGTGGTACAGAGGCTTCAATAGTAGGGTTTTGCTGTTGTATGTCTCCTAAGATTTTTGCATATTTTGCCAAACATGATTGAATAGGAGAGAGAGAATCTACAGTGGTTTGAAACAGTGGCATAGCTAGGGTGTGGCATAGCTAGGGACAATTGTTCCTGGGGCAAAGTGATGGTGGCACGATCAGCTGATCCCAATCTTTCTTTAATGTGATACCAGCTTTTAAATGCAGGTATTGCACTTGCAGTCAAACCTGAGTGCTGCAGCATTCTGTACATGGATTAAACTTTAGCAACTGCATGCTGCATTGTTGTAAGCAGTTTAATACAAATTAAAAAACAAAAAAAAAACTCTTTTTTAACTAAAACCTGAGTGCTATAGTGCTCCATGGAAGCAGGATATAAACTGTAGCAACTGTTGTTACATTTGTAGCAAGCACCACAAAATAAACTGGTAAATGGAGCAAAGAATCCTAGACCATAACGACTTCCATTAAAAAAGCAAACTTTATTAGAAACCAAACAAATGAATAATCGCTTTCTTCCAGCTTAACTGACCTTCATCAGATTCAAATAAGCAGTGAAAAATAACATTCTTATATACATACAACCATAGGAAACTAATGAATTCAAACAAGGAAATGATTTAACTTTTCAGATGAATCAAACAAAATACACATTTCCTATATACTATATATATATATATATATATATATATATATATGTATACAATGTGCAAGCAAACAAATCAACAAATAAATAATGCATTTTGAAATCATTTAATAAATACTGTGTTCTTTAAATATTTTAAGTGTATAAAGAAATCTAAAAAATGCTACAGTTTAACTTATAAGATATTGTAAATATGTATAAAATATCTGTTAAAATGTATTACGTATGCTTAAGATAAAAATATTAAAACAATTAAAACAATTTAAGCCCTGGACTTTAAAATTGGTTTCAAAGAAATATAATCATTTATTCCCGTGGGCCGGGGTTGGATGCATTTAGCTTAACTTGCCATATGACTCCTTTCTCCTCCAACAAGAGTTTGTCATCACCACCCCTGGGGTTAAAAACTACTTTTTCAAGTATTGCAAAATGAAAAGTGTGGTTAGAATTGTTTGACAATATATGTCTAAGCAAAGCATTGTTTGTATTTTCCTTTTGGATATTATATATGTGTTCATAAATTCTGTTCTTTAAAAGCCTGTCTTATAGGCTTACATCATTTCTTTGTTTGAATTCATTAATTTCCTGTGGTTGTATGTATATAAGAACGTTATTTTTCACTGCTTATTTGAATCTGATGAAGGCCAGTTAAGCTGGAAGAAAGCACTTATTCATTTGTTTGGTTTCTAACAAAGTTCGCTTTTTTAATGGGAGTTTTATGGTCTAGGATTCTTTGCTCCGTTTACCAGTTATTTTGTGGAGTTGTGATTGGATTCTTTGGTCTTTTTACAAGTTATTGTCATTTGTAGCAAGCAGTTTGCTAAGGTTTATAAGAAGGATTTTTTAACTAAACATGAACACTGTAGCACTCCATGCAGGCAGTGTATAAACTGTAGGAATTGTTTGCTGCATTTGTAGCAAGCGAGTTATAAGAAAGAATTTTTTTAACTAAAACTTAAGCACTATAGCATTCTGTGCAGGCAGGGTCTAAACTGTAGCAACTGTTGCTACAGTTTAGACCCCACACAGAATGGAGGTCAGGAGGGGGACTGTTGTTGATCTGGCCATCTGACTATAAGGAGCGTCTTTTTTTTTTTTTTGCTTTTGCTCTTCACAGCTTAGTATTGTAAAATGCTTTATTTTTATTTTGTTTTTGCTCTTCACTTAAAGAGTTGAGGGTGTGGGGCACTGGTTTGTGGTACCGACACAAGACATTGGCTGAGCCAGCTGCACTTCTGGTTTGAAAATCCACAGCAGTCCATGGACTCATTAATTTTATAGTAGGTTTAACCTCGCTATCTCTAGCTGCTGCTGGGTTTACTTTTCACAAAGGAAGCATTTGTGTGAAAGGTATATCAGTATCAATAGAAGAGCCAGAATCTGTCTCTTCTACAGTTTGCTTAGCAGGGGATGTTCACTGATTTTCCTCCCCATCTATAACATTTGGAAACTGGATAATGTGCTTGATCTTGCTCAAAGTATTAGCATTTTATGACAAACTTTCACTAGGAAATCTTTTCAATTTTTCCATATGTTTAGCATTCATTCTACATTTATATCTATTGAGACAACTGTTTTCCTTTATTTGCTATACAGATTAATATTTGATCTGAGAGTGTTACGGTGTGTACTGAATAATGTTGCTGAGTCAAGTGTTACTGTATAAACCAACCCAGAGAGATGACTGAAAGTGCTGGAAGTGACTTGGACTATATCTGGAGAAGGGGTAGTTGTTTTTGCAATATTTCTGCCCTCTCAGGGAGGGAGAACTGTCAGCTTCTTGAGGCACAGGTGGTCATAAAATGGAGGAGGAGCAGAAGGTAATGGAAGGCACTCATCAGATGATTCTGGCTGAGAGACGGATAACTTTTTTTAACTCCAAATGAATACATACCCCAGGAATGGTATTTTTCATCTGCACATTTTTGTAACATATTTCTGTTAAATTAGCTACATACAGCTGTGACTTTAATCTAGCCGAGTTATATTTTAGACTTCTATCTACAGATTAATTTTCCTTATTTTTATATTTGTATTGCCAGTCATTAAAAGCTGACCATCCAGAGGCTGGTATCTTATTACCTTTAGGTTTTAATTCATTTTTTTAGATTTTCTAAAATTTTCTTATGAAAAATACTCTTTTTCTGGAAACTGTAAAGCTCTATCATTTTTAGTGAGCTCAGGCCATTTGACCAAATACTATAACTGTCTCTGCCATACATATTAAACATATAACTGCCTAGAATCCCAGACTCTGTCTCTTTTAAAGTACTTGTACTGGTATTCATTATAAAAAACCCCACTCTCCTAGCAAAGGGATAGATATGCAACTATAATTAGGGTCACTCAAAGTACCAATGAAGAAATTCTCTCTTGCTCCTGTTTTTTACATATTTGATTAAAACCTGCTCTAAGTCCTGAAAAGGATACTCTGTCCTTCTAACAGGAACACTGTATCCTTATTAAATAACTAACTACTGTTTATATGGGTGATTCCACATGCATCTAATTTCCTAAAAACATGCAGTTTACCCCCATCATACAATCAGAACTAATGAAGAAAGTTTTAGTAAAGCTTACCTGCAGAGACTTTGATCTCTGTTGATATTTTAAAATTGTGAATTGATACACCATACACTTGCCTGAAAAAAAAACTGCCACTATTGGACCCAGAAGCAATTTCTGATGTAGCAGCACAAAAATGGCTCAGAAATCGGAATAAACACAATACCAAACTGTTAAGGTCCTCAGTAATTTTACATGACATAATTCAGCACAGAATAATAATCTTCCTTTATTACACAGAGATTTCAGGATTTTATAATTCAAACACCTGGAACAGATTATCTACACCAACCAGGATTGCAAGCATACTATACTGGATCTGCTAGTTACTAATATGGGAGAGTACTGTGCACTCCTTAGTGTAATGTCTTCTCTGGTGAGGTCTGCTTTGAAGTAAAAATAAAACCTAGAAACCCAGCTAAACCTGGAATATTCAAGAACTGCTCTAAGGCTAATTTTCAACTATTAAATGATAACCTAGTAAAATTTCAAGCCACCATAAACTCTGAGAACACTGCTGCGTATAAGAAGCTGTTCACAGAAACCCTATACAAGAATTCTGATAACTGCATAAAGGCAGCTGCACCCACAAGGAAGAAGTACAGAACTAACTAAAAAAAAACAAGTCACCCTGATGGAATCACAACATCAATAGCCTGTATATCAGAAGGAAGAAAATCATGCCAAAAATTAGGATGTGCAGCACTGAGATAAAAACACTCATCAAACTAAACAAACAATTCAGAGGACAAATAAAGTCTACCAAAGCCAAATTTGAGGTAAATTTGGCCTCCCAGGCCAATGACAACCACAAGGCATTCTTTAGGTATGTCTGCAACCTCAAATGCAATATACAATTGTGTACAGAGCTCATTGTTAATGGAGTCACCTATACTGAGCCAGAAGATATAGCAAATCTACTGGCTGACAAATTCAGCTGCAACTTTACCCCCCTCTCTCCCGCAACCTTCCCTCAGGAAATACCATCAAATAGAATTCCCTCTGCTATCACTTGGAGCAGGTCTTTAATAGTCTCTTTAAGGCCAAGAACTCTGCATCAATGGGACCAGATAATATCCCAGGATGCCCTCTAAATAACATGAAATATGAACTATAGGGACCTCTGGAATTACTATTTAACTCTAGCCACCAAACAGGCTTTATGCCTCATGAATGGAGAACAGCAACAATCATCCCTCTGTACAAAGGTGGGTCATCTACAGACCCTAGAAACTACAGACTTATTAGTCTCACTAGTCTTGTATGCAAAACCATGGAAAGAATTATCATGGATATGACCAGTAATGACATAGCAAACCTCCAGCATTGGACCCAACCCAATTTGGTTTTGTCAATGACTACTCAAGCTGGTGGTCTCTTTGAGAAGGCCACCAAAGCACTGGATGATCACTAAATGGTTTACACTACCTACCTTGACCTGGCCAAGGTCTTTGACACAATACCCCACTCAGGTATTGTTGACAACCTCAAGAGATTGGGTATAAACCTTTATGTCACACAGTAGCTAGCCAGCTGCTTCACAGACAGGACCCAGGAAATTAGAACTGGAGAGTTGACCACTACAAAGAGACCAGTCACAAGCAGAGTCCCTCAGAGATCAGTTCTGGGACCGCTCCTTTTTGGCATTTACTCCTCTGGAGTCAAGGTCAATGTCAATGGCCTCTGGCTGATTAAATGTGCACATGATTGCAAATTAAGAGCAGTCAGACTCCGCCGGTGAAAAAATGTGTGCCCATAAGGGCTGACACAGACAAATAACTGGTGTCAGAGCCATGGAATAAAACTAAATGCCAAGAAATGTATAATAGTATCTTTTGGGAAGTCATCCACCCCTAGTAACTATCATATTGACAACACTCTCCTATGAGTTGACCCAGTAGTCGGGGACATTGGGACACACCCAGTCAATAATCTAGCATTTGACAACCATGTGTCTACAGTAACAAGGAAATCATTCTATGTTGTGAAACTCATAAAAAACAGTAACAAGGAAGTTATTCCATGTTGTGCAACTCATAAAAAAGGTATGGTATCTAGGTCCAAGGAAGTCATTATCCTGCTATATTTGGCATTCATCAGACCTGTTATAGAGTCCAGTGCTCCCTTTGGTATGTACATAACCAGGCATTTCCTACAACTGGAATGTCCACACAGGTTACTCACTAAAGGAATACAGGGTATAAGTAACATGTCCTATGCAGACTGCCTTAAGGCCCTATCTCTATATTCTGTCTCCTACAGGCTGTTGAAGGGAGATCTATGCCAAGCATACAAGGCAGTGTCTGACCCCACCCTGATGGACCTCCTGCATATCCACAAAACAAACAGCACCAAAATTACCTATTCTAAAGACTTAAGCCTTGTTTGTGATATAAATAGGACCTGCTGGAGAGACAGTAATGTATCCCTGAGATTACTCCTTCTCTGCAACATCCATGTGAAGTTCCTTCCTAACCCAATTTAAGTGTAACTTGGACAATTGGATGGGAAACTGGAAATTCATCCCTGGTTTGGCACCTATGTCTCTAATGGACACAGTCAGCTAGTAAATAGTTCATCTCCCAGGCTCCTGCTTGTAAATGCTTCATCTTCCAAGCTCATGCTTACACTTATCAAGGGTACCAGAAGTTGTCAGAGATTTGGAATGCATGGCTAGGCTAAAAGCTGCCATTGTGGTTGTTAGCCTAGTAAATGCCCATGTAACTATGAAAAAAAAACACGTATATTGGAGACTGGGAAATCAAGGTCCTGGCTCCTCGAATAACAGATTCATGGATTTTTATACTTTCTTTAATTAAAAGCAGCATTAATGTATCAGTCTTGGAGCAATCAGTGACCGACAAAAAATGAACACTACTGCATAGTTACATACTAAGATCTCCTGACTCCTTGTTTATGACTCTCCATATTAGGCATGAGTTCTGAACTCCATAACTGAACTTTCTACAGAGAACAAAACCTTTTAAATTTCTTCTCTTTCAGCAATTATTAATATTAGGCAGAAGGTAAATCATCAGATACATACTGAAAACAGTCAGGAATCTATCTTGTTATGAAAGCATATTAAAAATGAAATACTCGCACAAATGTTTTTCCTTCACTATATGCCACACCCTTCTCAGGTGCTCTCAATGGTCTGTATATGGCAGGAGTAGGAAGATTTTACTTCCCTTGCTATGCTACCTGGGAGTCCTGTTAACATCAGTGACCTTAGAAGCCATGGCCATACAGAAGTTTGTATTCCAGAGAACTAGGGTGGGTAACCATTCCTCATTCATGCATGCTGATTCTGTTAGCAAGTAGTGTGCAACAACAAGCAGCTAGTAGGCACAATGGTGTTAGGGTGTGATCACTAGTATGGAAACGGTGTATTAACTTCATGATGCATTCTATTGCATCTATAGGCTGCAGAGCCAAATTGAATTTCCCAATGTCTCCATAGGAGTCACAGCCATTCATGCATTCTTAATGAGCTTTGCAGGAGCTCATTAAAGTGCACGTAAGTGACTGAGCCTCACAGTGTGGCACTGGCCATTGGAACAATGAGCAAAACATGCAGTTCAGGCACACTCATTAGCTTGTGCCTCATTAGGATGACTAGGTCTTTGAAACTGCATGATGTAAGCTCCTGCATCTGCTATGGGCCTCTGTGCACTATGGGATATCGCCAAGCAGAAACAAACTAAGCTGTTGACAACAGTGGTAGAAAAAGTTCTAAGTGCAGTGGTTGTCTTTGTGAGTTGAGTGTGTGGGTTAAATGCTGCTTTCACTTGTTAGTCAAAACTGTTTGCGATGTTTTCAGATGTCTTTGACAGCTTGCTAGTGTACTGTTTGTTTATGTTGCTGTTTAATGGTACATCACTGTGGCCACTGTGCTAGAGGGTATTACCTTGATTGTCTGCTGCCAGAGCAGGGTAAATGGAAGTACAGGCCAACTTCCAATGTATTTATGATTGCTTTGTGTGTTGATAATTTTTTTGAAGGCCAAGTACAGCCTGACAATGTTTAATAATGTGATAGCTGTCTGATGTATTTTACAATGTTTATATGTCAACCAAAGTTGATACTCTACTGACTTCTGTTATGTTTACTGGTATGTGTGTGTGTGTGTGTGTGTGTGTGTGTGTGTGTGTGGGGGGGGGTGATTCAGGCATTACCTTACCAAGTGGGATACCTAGCTCATGGGCCATGCCATAATGTCTAGAGGTTCATGCAAATCACTACATGTGGTCAGTACTGTGGCCTGTGTGTTTGTTGGTGGAGGAGTTGGGGCAAACATATTGTCCTGTGACAGGAAGAGTATATGCTGGGAAACTTTATGCAGCAGATGTAAAGGCCATAATTGCTTATGGTTGTGTCTGTGCACAATCAAGCCCCCCACCCCTTACACCTTGAGTCTACTTCCTTGTATAATGTTCCAGCACCTGTGGCATTATTAAATTTATTGTGGGTTTGGGACACTGCACTTCATATGTTTTTGTTTTCCCTTACTGTATGGATCCAAAAAACACCTCCATGCCCACACCTGTTTGGGGGTTAATTGACATGTGGATGAAGGGCATGTTCTCTCAATGGCCAGTATAACATTTATGCTCATCAGCTGTTGAATACTGTGACAGGGCATTTTAAATGCTAGCAGATTGCAGTTTCACATTGTTGTGTTTATTTTTTTGATTATTGGGTTTGGGTCTGGTAAGACCTACACACAAACTTACTAAAAAGAACATCTGTAGACTATTTTGGGATGCATGTTTGACTATGGGGCATATGCACCTACAGATCAGCAGTGTAGTTAGGCTGGTGCAAATGGGGCAGTCACACCAGTCACAAGATATTATAGTGTGTGATCAGCAACTACCAATCAGTTCAGACATTAATTTCCATGCTGCATATTTCTGAATGCCCGTACAGAAATGAAATACTTCTTTTTGCTGAGAGGACTGAAGCACTTGCTTTAGAACTTCATCTGTGATATAACTTGTAGCAAGTGACTTGAGATTCCTTTTTTATTTCTGATCCTCAATTTATAGTTGACATGCACAGAGGAGCTGGCACTCCTTAGGAAAGAGGTGAGGAGCATTAGAGAAAGACCTTTTCTCTGTCCTCAGCTTAGTGTACCAGGTTGTGAAGCAGCATTGTGTCCTAAATGATTCAGCTATGACTTTGCCACAGATACAAGCAGGGATGCAACATCATGGATGGTGTGTACCTTGTGTCACCGTCTAGGGTATATGGTAACATGTACAGCACTTGTCTAACATATTGTGACCACGTATGCAGCACACTTTCCCAAGCATGCCATGTTTATATGTGAGTAGCCACCCTTGTATATTTCATTGCCACATGATTCTTGCCACACCTGCTTCCTAGAGTTTGTAGTTGTGTAGGACTTTAACATTCCTCATATGTGTATTTCCTTTCTTTTTCAGATAATAGTGCCACATCAGGAGCAAACGAAATGCAAGTTCATCCCTGCAGGGAGTGGTATCTTGTTACAGCCCACTGCCCAAGGTCAACAGATGATCAGCCATGAAAAATCTGACTGGGTGTTTTACAATTGTGTCTGAAAGGACATTATTGCCGATGTAAAGCTGGTGGTGGCTAATACAATCAGTTCAGATGATGGCCGACAGACATGATTAATGTAGCCAAAGGTCAGGCAGGGAGACAGAAGGTGTTCTATCAACCAAACTGCCACTAGAACAGATGGAATGGAAGTCTTCCTAGCATCTCTGCATCTGGATAATTCCTTTTTTTTCAAATAGTATTTTATTATTGTTTTACAATAGGGACAGTCAAGAGACAGTTTGACATATAACTCAATAATATTACATGCATAATTCAGTGACTCCCTATATAACTACTAATCTACAACTATATATAATATATACAACACAGTGCCACTGAATCAGGGAAGAAAGAACTGGGTATAAACCAGCAGAAAATGTATCTCCTGTTTAAAAAAAAAAATGATATACGATTTTTATAAATAAAGAATATATGCAAGAGATAGAGGGGATGATTCCATGTATCATGCTGGGTAAACTACCTAGGTTAATGTTAAGCCATTGCTATCCTCTTGCTAATCAACTAGGATATGATCAAAAATACGTTGCAAAAATTTCTGATAGTATACTCGCTTATTTGGATTTCTTATGATGAGTTTTTGAGAGGATATATATTTCGTTGCCATGGTTCTAAAGCCTTTCCAAGAAAGTTTTGTGCAATCGAACCAATTTTTTAGTTATATAAAACTTAATGAGTAAACATATAGCAATTTGAATATGGTAATTTAGCTCAGAGAGCTTAAGGTCTGAAATACGGAGAACTGCTAACTCCCAAGATAAGGTAGACTTTTGGTAACCCATTTTTTCTAATCGCACTTTGAGAGAGGTCCATAACTTGTGGGCATGTTTGCAAAACCATAGGATGTGAAGGAGGTCAGCTTGGTGAAAAGAGCAAAAGGGCATGAAGGAGAAACATTAGAATTGAACTTATTAAGAGTGCAGGGGGTATAGAGCGTATTATTATTAATCATTAATTGCGTATACAACCGTTTTTTAAAAGGGACTATCTTTATAGTGTCTCCAATTGCTTTTAGTTTCCGTTCGTTTATAATTTCACTTCCTTGCTTGTCCCAATAGTCAGAGAATAATATAGCATATATCCTGGCTTTGACCAATCTGTACGTATTAGAAAGCATACTTTTCTTGCTAGCTAAACTTTCTATGATATCCAAAGATTATGTCTTTCTCAATGGCAGGAGTTTCCATGATCAGTGAGGGTATTAGCTCTCTAATTTGACGTAGCACAATGGTATATTTATAGCTCAGATTTAATACCTTTTTTAACTCTTGCAATGTTTTTCCTTTGTCTTTATATATATATCCCAGACTGTGCAATCCTTAATTAGGGGATAATCTAAGAGACTCAATGGTTTATTAATAAGTTTGATATTAGGGTTCATATGTATTGGTTGGAGGTAAGGAAGAGCCTTTTCTAAATTAAGGGTTTTTATTAATTCTTGAAAGGTCTTAACTTTTTGCTTCAGGGTGTTATTAATATAAATCTTTCTCATATTTATTGGGGTCAAGAAAGGGAGGGCTTTAGGGTTAATGTTGTTCCTGGTCAGATGATTATACCAGATTCTTACCCATGAGGGGGACCAAATGTCTTTATCTGGACAATACCTTGATAATAGAATAATTCTATTTGTACCAATAATCCAATAATAAAGGTAGGAATCTGGTAGGATCATTTTGAATAACTTATTCTGACTGCTTTAGTGAGCCATATAAATTTGGCAAGGTGTCTGTTAACTTTCTGAAAAAAGTTATTCAGGATGGTCAGGTTTGAGGCATTGAATTGATATGAGTCAAGGTAGGATATTCATCCTAATGATTGCAGCTTTAGATAGGAGGGATAGCTTCAACTGTTTCCACCTATGAAGGTCTTGTGTGATATTTTTCCATGCTTTCAGCAGGTTATTTTGATATATGGACGTATGATTGTGCTCATACTGAATTCCCAAGTATCTAAAAGAATATGTGACTTTAAAGGGAGAGTCATACATTAGATATTCTTTATGGTTAGCCGGGTTGATAGGAAAGATAAGTAATTTTTTCTGATTAACTTTGTAGTTTGAAACTTTCGCAAAAGCCTCAATTGAGCTAATTAGCTTCTTTAAGTCTGTACTTGGGAATTCAAAATAGATGTTCAAATCATCTGCATAAGCAGATAAAGTTATTTTGGTATTCAAAAATCTGGGGATAAAGTGGAAAGTAGCTTGCGAAAATAAAGAAAGAGGGGTTCAATATATAAATTGAACAAGTGGGGGGAGAGAGGACAGCCCTACCTTGTTCCGTTGGAAAGCTTAATAGGCTTTGATAGGGTTTTGTTTATATAGAGGTATGTATATGACTTATTATATAGAGTTTTTCTTAGATTGATGAAATCTTTGGGGATATTAAACTGGGCAATAGCTGAAAAAAGGAATGTCCAATTGACCCTATTAAAAGCTTTGCAGGCATCTACGACTAATGCATATTTGGGGTTTCTTTCATTTCTTGAGAGTTGAATCATAGAGTCTAAAGTTGTCCCAAGTATGCCTATTGCACATAAAGCCTGTTTGTTCAGGGGATGTGATATAGGGCATAACTTTCTTGAGTCTCTCGGTTAATATTGAGGATAGGATTTTATATCAACATTGATTAGACATATCGGTCTATAATTATGCGGACTGGATTTGTCAAGATTGTTTTTGGGGATAAAGATTGTTTTGGAATTATTAAGCTATCTGTCAATTATACCATTCAGTTTGATGTAGTTGTATACTTTTAACAGGAAAACTGAGAGTTTTTGGCTGAAGGTTTTATACAATTCTGGAGCATATCCATCAGGACCTGGGGCTTTACTTAATCTTAGCTTTTCTATGACCTCTATAACCTCTTGCTGTTTGAGTGGGGCATTGAGGGATTCTACCTGATTTTCATTTAGTTTAGGAAATGTAAGTTTTTTAAAGAATCCATCAAGTTCTATATGAGGAGGTTGTTGGGTATCCATTCCATAAATCTCTGAGTATATTTGTTGGAATATTTCCATTATATGTCTATCAGATTTGTATGTCTTACCCTGATATTGAAGTAGTGCTATCCTTGAAGCTTCCTGCTTATTGTTAATTATTCTCGCTAGCCATTTGGACGGGACTTATGCCCACTCAGAGTATCTAGCTATAGACTTCAATTCATGCTGGGAATATTTATGTTGATGTAGGTCAAATAACTGTTTCTGTTTGATAGTAATTCATTTATCAATATTAGGATTGTTGTTAAGTTGAAACTTTGATTCAAGTTCTTTGAGTTCAATTAACAACCTATTTTCTTCCCTTTTAACCTTTTTTTTTAAATTAGTGGCTTTCTGAATTAATACCCCCTTATTTTTGTCTTGCATGCTGCCCATTGTATATCGTAAGGAATATTTGTGATTTCTAGGTACTCTTCCAATTCCAAAAGTATTTCTAAAATTTCTTGAACCACCTCTGCTTTTGATAGCATAATATTGTTTAAAGACCAGTTACACCTGTTAGCCTTTCCCAATGGTTTATCCTGCAAGTTTAGTTTAAGCATAATCTTAGAATGATCTGACAGATATCTAGGATCAGAGGAATATTTTATCTCCCCTTCTGTCAATAATTCTGAGATGAGAAAGAGGTCCAACCTTGACCAGGCATTGTGACATTTGGAATAGTATGTAAAATGATTACTTTTCATCAGGGTGTTTCCAAATTATATAGGATCGATTAGACTAAAATCAGACATAAGCTCGTCAATAGCAATTGATGCTTGCAGATTTTGTGAGTTGGGTTTACTCATGCAATCTAGTCCTGGGTTAATGACTGCATTCCAATCTCTGCCTATTATGAAGTGGTGATTAGGGAACTTGCATAATAAGTTATATATTTCAAGGATGAAATCTTGTTGCCTTAAACATGGGCAGTATATATTGAGAAACATAGTTGGTTTCCCATTTGATGGGCTAGGGGCTGTTAAAGAACTCCATCTACCATTAACATCAACGTTTTGATCGATGATAGATCACTGGAATGAATTTTTGATTATGATAGCCACCCCCTTGGAGTTGGCGCTATTCCCTGCTGCTATAATAGATTTTATCCATCTCCTATTCATATCTCCTTTCCATCTTTCCATTCCTCTTTAAGCACGTGTGTTTCTTGTAAGAAGCTTATATTCACTTGAGATTTGAAAATAAGGAGCATCAGCAGATTTTTCTTATTTTTGTCTTACAATCCTCTCACATTCCATGAGTCTATCACCCATATCCCAGAGGGTTAAACAAAACTCTAGACAATATAAATATTAGTTTGAGGTAATTATGTTCTTTCGAGGTTCTATGTTCAATCTTCGTAAATAGATCATACTCAATTCCTATCTCAGTAGCACTAAGTTCCTTCAAAATTAAACCCATCCCTAACCACCCACCCTTCTATTTGGAAAGAGCCTTAAGGAAAAGGGTTATGTATTGGGTAGCGAGTAAGCATTGTGTTAATAAAATAAAGATATAACCTACCGTGATTATTTTAATTAAATTTTGAGCTCCTGGGAGCATGTAGAACTAATGTACAAATCTAAACCAATTCCTAGAATCGCTATCCCTAACCCTACTTAGGAAATCCACTACATTCCTGGAGTTCCTTGCTCCTAAAACTTTTGACTATTTGTAGCCATATAAACTTATCTAGTTAGGTACCTTCTTTAGAATATAAAGAGTCGCGTCCCTTCTAAACTTGGAGTAAAATGGACTTAATCTATGTAGAAATACATACCATAATTGTGAGAAATTTATAATATATCGCAGCCGAAGTTATGTGTAGACTTATAGGTTCATAGGTTCATACTAGGCTATCTGCCCTAGGGCATTTATAAGCCTAGCCAGAATGTGTTTGGCTTTTGCCACCCATTTTAAATTTATTTTGCTATGCCCTTTTTCGAGGTTAGTATACTGTGCCTCTGTCTAACAGTGACACAGAAGTGATACCCGGGGTAAACCTATGATCTCCCATCCACTCATCAAGATTCCTCTTGAAGAGAGTCAATGAGGGACTCTGCCTAACCTGGACTGGGATTTTATTCCAGAGTGAAGGGAGCCTCTGGGTTATGAATCTGTCCTTCCAGCATGTCCTATTTATTTCAGTGCTGAGGTTCAAGTCTCTCGAGCGCGTAGCTCATTGGGATTTGGATTTTCTGAGGTGCAGCATGTCCATTAATTCTGGGTTGGACATGGCTTTATACGTCAGGCACAGATCGCCTCTGAACAGGCAGTATGCCACTGAGTAGAGCTGGAGTTTCTTTAACCAGGCAGCATATGGCATCTGTTTGAGCCCTTTGATCCTCTTGGTGAGGTACTTTTGGGGTCTTTCCAGTTGCTGCAGGTGTCTGGTAAGGTACATCCCAAATGGGGCATTGTACTCAATTATGGGCCTGATGAGGGATGAGTAAAGAGGCATGATGACCTCCCCTGATATAGATGTGAATCCCTTTATGATTAGGTGGGCTATATAAAATGTTTTTCTGACCACTTTGGCCACGTGGTTGTCAAATGAGAGATTGCTATCAACTTGGGTCCCCAGGTCCCTAATTACTTCTTCTGTACTTAATGGATTACCACCTATGTGGTAATTTGTGGGCACTTTGTTTTTGCCAAAGGGGATGACTATACACTTTTTGGCATTTAGCTTGAGGCCATGGCTGTGGCACCAGTTGTCTGTTTCTATGAGGCCCTTTTGGAGGATGCTTGTGTCGGCTGGAGAGTCGATTATGGTGCCCAGTTTGCAGTCATCTGCGAACTTGGTCAGCCACAGTCCTTCCGTGTTGGCCTGTACCTCCAAGAAATATATACCAAACAAGAGAAGTCCCAGGACTGAGCCTTGTGGGACACCACTTGTAACTGGTTTGGAGTCTGACATGGCTCCAGCAATTCTAACCATGTGGGTTCTGTCCTTGAGCCAGTTTGCAATCCATCTAGTGACATAGGGGTTTATATTTAAGCTGGTGAGCTTATCTATAATGCCCGAGTGGGGTATTGTATCAAAGGCTTTTGCGAGGTCCAGGTAGGCTGTGTGGACCACCTTCCCCTCGTCAATGGCCTTGGTGACTGTTTCAAAGAAATCAACCAGGTTTATTGGTATTTGGGACCCTGGTCTACTCTAGGCACTGCATGTTGTAAGAGGGAAAACTGAATAAAGCTCATAAAATTGACATATCATAAGAACAGATAACAACACAGGGAATCTATATCAAGTACATTAGAAAAAAAAAACACATCTCACATTGTCACTATATTAACCAAACCTTTAGAAAAACTGAGCTATTAACAGCTGGAAAATGACCAGGTTACAATCTAAAATAGCAGTCATAACCTTCTAAACAAAACAAACTATTCTAACTATTATATTAAATTTCAATGCTCCTAAAAGATATTAGTTACAATATGAAACAGGGAGTTTAACCATTAACTGCTTAATAAAATGTCTATACCAGTTATAACATTTAGTAAACATAATATCTGAATAACATTCCATGTTGCAGTACAACTTATATATAGCTGTTTACTGTACTGGCTCTTAGCTCTTAGCAGCTCAGAAAAACTCGGATCAGCATATGCAACTTTCTTACAAGCGTATTCTTCCTTAGACCCAAGGGCTGACCTAGATTGATAGCTTGCAGACAGCTTAACCTCCATAATAGATTCGAAGAATAAATCGAAGAAAGAACTAAACATATAGCTGCATATAATTGTTCAAAATAATTAGCGACTGTGAGGGCATGGAGTACTTCTAAACTGGAGCGTTACTTTACAGTCATTGTAATTGAGCCCTTTCAGGTATCTTCTTACAGAATAGGCGCATACTACACAAAAACTGTCCTGAACAGAACAAACAAGGGAATTCAATGCTTAACTACAGGATCCACTTATTTACCTTTAGATCTTTATTGACGGCTAAGCTTGTTATCTCGTTTTCCTTGTTCATTCTCCCTTGATCTCTCGTTTCATCGCTGGTCATATAAAACCATTGGGAGGAAGCATTATAGGTGAGGCAGGAAGTTGTAGCATGTTAAGACCTACCCACCCCAACAAAACCTGAGACACTAGGTCCTACCTATGGAACACCTGTTAGTGTATACTAAGCTTTGTTCTAATGGAACAGATATAATACTCTTTTGTCCAACAGATTATAAATCAACAATTGAAAGAAAAGGAAACCAGAAAAGACAAAGTCATGAACCAACTGGAATTGGATAGCATTCATGGTTCACGTGAGTTACAGAAGCACTTCACTAAGGCATTCTTTGCTTCTTTAGGGGAATCAACTGCATATTTAACGTCCTTGACAGAGAAAATTAAGGTGTTGGGATATTGCATCTGAAACTTTATTTTGCGCTTAATGAGGTCGGCACAGTATGGTGCAAGGTTTTGGTGCCTTTCCTTGATTATTAGTGGAAGGTCTTGCACTAAAGAAATCTTGTGGCCTTTCCATAGTATTTGTTTTTGTTTTTTGGCAGCAGATAATATTTTTTGGGCATCATGAAAATTCAACAATTTAATGTACACTTGTCTCTGGGTTTCAGGGTTTTGTTTTTTATGAAGAGCACGATGCGTCCTCTCAATTATGATGTCACTAGTGTTATCTCCAATCTGAAGTATGGTTTCGAAGATTTGTTTAGCAGTTTTTATTAACTGACTGTGCTCAAATGTTTCTTGTAATCCCCTGATGAGAATATTACTGCACCGACTTCTTGCTTCTAGATCTATAAGCTTCTGCTGTGTGTTGGCTATAACTGTATCTTTGGTACTCGGATCCTTCCTTAAGATTTCCAGCTGATGTTCGTTGGTTTTAGTTTTATCTTCAATGATATCCAAACGTTCAGCTATTTGATTTATTTTGTTGCAAAAATTAGATAGTTGCTCAGAGAACCCTTGCACTGCTGTTTGGAGTGGAAGAAGGGCTTCTTTGAGTTCATCCACATGGATGATTGAGTCAGTCTTCTGTTTTGCACTCGATTTTAATGTTTCTTGCTGCTGTCTGGCTGTCTTTTGTCTTTTGGACATTATTTCTTTTTTGGGAGATGCTATCACTGAAAGTTTTGTTTTTGTTGTCTGTGTCTCCATATTATCAGATTCTTTCGACATTTTCTTTTCCCAATATATTTGAGGAACCCAGGTCTAGCTTCAGATTATACAGTTAGTGGCTGCAGGCCTGGAGCATACACATGGTGGGGGTACCCTGAATGAAGAGAGGCAATCTTTCACAATTGTAGCAGAGATAAACAGATGGAGCTTCCCTTTAAGTATGACAATAGACGCAGTTTGTGTTTTCTTGTAGTCTTACCCCGTACCTCTGCATTTGCTTGGTTTAAAATGTGGTTACCTTTGCTTTGGTTAGGAGCTCAGTGGAGAGGGTGTTTATAGGATGACCACCATCTTGGAATTCTGCATCTGGATAATTCCTAACTGACAGTGACATGCTTAACATTGCTTCAGATATGAGCAGGGCATAAAATATGGTTATACACCTGGTAGATATGTCTTAACACTGATGACTATGTGCCATATTAACTCAAGGTGTGCATTCTTTTCCAATGCTGCTATATCATGTTGTAGTACTTTATTCATAGGGATATAGCTATTGATGAGTTGCCTTAATGAATTTGATGATATATTTTAGTGTTTTCGCAGGTGCTGTGTTATGAGGGCCATTCACCATAGACATACCGGTGCCAGTTGCTGTGGAATTGTCTGCCTCTGATAGTGTTGGCAGCCAAATCCTGGCAGAGTCAAGTGTCACTGTGTCAGTGGTAGACATGAGTAGTGTGATTATATAAGGCCACAATACAGGGCAATCAGACACCAACATGGGCATTGCTGAGCTGGCAGGGATAGTACATAGTCTGTATAATGGTCTAAGGGAGTGCATGGAATTCATGACCAACATAATGAAGATAGGATGTAGGCAGTTTGCAAACAGCAGGTTCCCCTGTGTGGCCGTACACCATGGCTGAAGTACCTCCCATAGTTAGTCCACCACCATCTCCAGTGGAGAGTTTTGCCAAAGAAAGAGAAGGCCACAGTCAGGAACATGTAGTGCTGCTACATCTGATCTGCCATCCAGTACTGAGGGAAGTAAACTGTAAGATAGATAACCATGCAGAGGTGATGTTTGTGCTGAGTCCACCCAAGGCATAAGTTATCATTCACATTCACAGAACATTCTTTCCTATGAGTGTGGTATGACTCATGCCTGTAATTTTCTAAGGAAAGGGTGCCACTATAAATGAGGACTTGCAGTGTCAGCACATACATCTCCTGTGGGTGCCTTGGATCTGTCCAGAAGATCCTGGCATACTGCTGCAACATCTGCTTAGCTTAGTTCCAGAATCTACTCACTGGGGCATCTGCATTACCCATTACCACACACTCACACAGCAGTAAAGACAGCACTCTCCTTTTGCTAGTCTGCCCCAGTCTTTTAGTGCCCCACATGTTTCACACACACACACACACACACACACACACACACACACACACACACACACACACACACACACACACACACACACACACACACACACACACACACACACACACACACACACACACACACAATGCCTATTGCTGATA